>NC_087166.1:22901265-22908765 GCF_035594125.1 Scylla paramamosain | reverse complement strand
AGAGAGAGAGAGAGAGAGAGAGAGAATCCTTAAGTCCATTTTTTTTTTTTCCTGTTTCTGAAAGCACGAGGAGGAGGAGGAGAAGGAGGAGGAGGAGGAGGAGGAGGAGGATGGACCATAATTGAGGCACGCGCCCCTGTCCTGCGGCGAGGCTGGAGCATTGGGTGTGGCGGCGCGTGGCCCGTGTTACCTGGCGCGGCTCGGGGCAATTAGCAGGCAGGTGTGGCGCGCAGGGATGCCTCGCCCAACCTCCGCTGGCCGCCTTTGTTACCTCACCTCACCTCGACTTAAATGGGCAGCGGGACTTGGGCTGTTTTTTGTTTGACTGTTCTTATCTTGCCTTGTTACCTCCGCACTGCACTTACGAGACACACACACACACACACACACACACACACACACACACACACACACACACACACACACACACCGAAGGGAAGCTACAAGAAGCCATCAAACATACACGTGGCAGTTTCTCTATCTATCTATCTATCTATCTATCTATCTATCTATCTATCTCTATCCACCTATCATCCCTGTCTATAAAGTTACCTTTTAACGCTCCCTACTGAATCAGCAATAAGAACCTTATTACTGAGTTTGCTCCCGTCACGCACGTCTCTGAGAATCCACATAGCGCCTCTACGCACCTAAACTATACATGCGCAGTACATTATTTTACCCAGGATCTACAAAAGGAAGGCCTGCTCACGCCTGCCACTCTGATTTCAAGGAGATGTATGATTTTTTTTTTTTTCATTTATTTATTTATTCATTTTAAGAGACGTTTAGGCAAGTTTGGGTACAGGTCACTTCCCATCAAGAAGCCAGGAGCAAAACTAGTCGGGAATAAACTCAGTTTTTTTTCTTTTTTCTATTTATTTACCGACTGATTTTCCTTCTGTGAATTGCACCCCATAGTTGACTGACCTGCAACTCTCACTGACAGTACACACACCGTCTGTCGTCTCCCGCCTCCCTAATTCATTGGCAGTCTTTCAGTTTATTTGGAAAAAAGTTAAACAAATAAGAGTGCCAAGGAAAAACAGGAAGGAGGGATGCTGAGAAAGGGAATAAGAAAAACATGGTGTATAAAGCTGCCGGCCGGTTCAGTCAGCTCTTCCAGTTCAGTTCTGCAATCTGCAAGAATAATGTAAGGATATAAAGACGAGAACTATATATATATATATATATATATATATAAAAAAAAAAATATATATATATATATATATATATATATATATATATATATATATATATATATAAAAGGAGAGGGGGGATACGAAGATAAAAAAGAAAGAAATAACAAACAGCGAAGCATAAAGTTGTTTGGCGGTCAGATCAGCTCTTTCAGTTTTGCAAGGATAATGTAAGTGTATAAAGCAAAAAAAAATAAAAAAATAAAAAATAAATAAATAAATAAATAAATAAATAAATAAATAAATAAAATAGAATAAAAAAACCAGGATGGGGTCGGGATACAAAGAAAGACAACAGCAGAGACAGCGGAGCACAAAATTGGTGGACGGTTTGGCCATCTCTTTCAGCTCAGTTTTGCAAGAATCCTTTTTTTTTGACTTCTCTTTAAGGACTGGTACTTCAGTGGGCCTCTTTTTTTTTTTCTTTTTAACTTTTTGCTGCCCTTGACCAGTGACCCTCTCATACACACACACACACACACACACACACAAAGGGATAATGTAAATATATATAACAGAGAACTTCAAAACTCTTCAAAACTGAGAGAAAAACGCAAAACAAACTGGAAGCGAGACAAGGTTAATTGACTTCTGGCAATGACTTTACGTGTTCGCGTCTGTCATGGCCCTCATCTATCACGCCTCTCCCCTCCCGTGCGTGACGTGACTCCCTGACACTTCCTGCTGTATTGCTGTCATGTGTTGTCATACGCACTGTTACTTTTTTGGTCTTTAAATATTAGTTTCAACCTTCAAATGACACTATGATACTCTTTGCTTCATTTGAGTCACCACAGATGCTTTTACTGAGGAACGAACAAAGTCTATTAGAGGGTTTCAAATGCTGATGACTCCCTCTGTTGTTGAAGGTGGTTTTAGAAATTATATTCTGAAATGGGACTAGATTATTTAGTAAGCTTGGGGAGAAGATAGGGCAGTCAGAGGTTGAACTGTGGTCTTGTGGTGGTGGTGGTGGTAGTAGTAGTAGTAGTAGTAGTAGTAGTAGTAGTAGTAGTAGTAGTAGTAGTAGTAATTTTTTTTTTTTTTTTTTTTTTTTTTTTTTTTTGTGTGTGTGTGTGTGTGTG
Organism: Scylla paramamosain; assembly: GCF_035594125.1. Lineage (NCBI taxonomy): Eukaryota > Metazoa > Arthropoda > Malacostraca > Decapoda > Portunidae > Scylla > Scylla paramamosain. Next base: position 22,906,481 of record NC_087166.1, on the reverse strand, counting down.
TGTGGTGTGTGTGTGTGTGTGTATGTGTGTGTGTGTGTGTGTGTGTGTGTGTGTGTGTGTGTGTGTGTGTGTGTGTGTGTGTGTGTGCTCAAACAAAACTTTCCCTAACAAATAAAACACACAGGAAACACCAACAACGAACAACTGGCCAGCACACGACAAGCGCTCACATCAAAACCCTTTTATCGCCCACAACACGTCCCTTCACTGCCCTTAGCCAAGTCCCTTAATCTCCCTTACCCTTTAATACCTCAAACAAACCCTTCATACCCCCAAGCAAACCTTTCGTTTCCCCAGCAAGTCCCTTTAATTCCCCTAAGCAAGTTTCTCGTATTCCCCTTAACAAGCCCATCATTCTCTTAACAAGTTCACCTGTCCTTCCCTTAACAAACCCTTTCACTACCAACTTCAAGCTCCCATTGCATTCCCCCAGCAAGTCCTATTACGTCACCAGCAGAACACTACCATCTCCTCAAGGGCGCCAACACCGCTAATGCCCCGTAAACACCAGTCCTTTCCACAAAGCCCAGTCAAGAATAACACTCCAATTTTTGCCTTATAAACCCCGTAAAAAATAATAGATTTCTTCATATCCATCAATCTCTCGACTATCAAAGAAGTCCCAAACATTCCAGGCCCTTCCAGCCTCATACAGCATCACCCAGCCTCTTCCAGCCCTGTCCAACCTCGCCCAGTCTCTTTCAGCCCTGTCCAACTTCGTCCAGCCTCTTCCAGCCCTGTCCAACCTCGTTCAGCCTCTTCCGGCCATGTCCAACCTCGCCCAGCCTCTTCCGGCCATGTCCAATCTCGTCCAGCCTCTCCAGCCTCATCCAGCTTCTGCCAGCCTCACCCAGCCCCACCCTGCACGGTAATTAACTAGTGACACTCTCCACCCACCTATACATCCATAACATTCTGTCCCGATCCGCCCATGCCTTGCCTGGTCATGCCAATACAGTAACGATCCCATCTGTTCATTCCTCCCTGCTCCGTCCCGTCATTCCACCCCGATAATCCATAATGACACTGTTCATTTATCTGTGTTCCTATGGTTCCATCCAGCCCCGCCCTGCCAATGAACAGTAATGCTCCTCATCCATCTCGCCACACGCCACCCTTGACTTGCCTATCTCAGCCAGTCATACCTCATGGAGTTACATAAAGTTACATAGTTACATAGAAAAACAGGCCACAACAGACCTTGCGGTCCTCGCGAGGTGATCTGACTTATGACTACTAAGATGATAGTAGAAGAAAAGGACAGAAAAGCAGAAGGCTCTCTCTTTCCACCCTCCACTCCCTCCAGCATAAGCCGTACAGGAAAGCAGGTCCGAAAGAAATACTTTACGGGGTTAGAGAAGGAAAAAAAAGCCGAATGAAATTTTATAGGAAAGAAAGAAAATAGATGAAATGAGGTGCCTCCATTTCCTAAAGGTACGGACGGAGATGCAATGGCCTGCCGTACACATTCACGGGTCGAGGGCGTGACGGAGAGGTGTATTCACTCAACACAGTCTTGTATTGTAAGCTGGCACGGCTGTTTGAAACGAGGCTCGTGTTCTCTCTATATTTGGCAGAACACTTTACTTGGTGTATGATATATTGCATGACCGGGAATCCTGCAGGAACTGTGACATTATACGAGTTCAAGCTTGTTCAAATTAAATTTTATAAATAAATATGAAGAAATTGTTTCTCAAATTTCAAATAGTGCTAGATGAACGGAATAGACTCAGTAATCAAGTCAGTGCATTAGGGAGCATTAAAAGACGATTAGATAAATTTATGAAGGGAGATGAGGAGGGAAGAGGGTGGTTATGATTTGCATAGGGACTGCCATATATAGGCATAACGACTTCTTTCACCTTCCCTATGTTCATATGTCTACGTTCTTGATATATTCCAGTATGTATGAAACGTGATGCATCTCTGAATAATGCTGCTTCTCTGGAGGAAACACGTTCGCTACTCTTGAAACTGATATTGTAGATGTTCCGTGTTGCAAAGGCGCAGTATGTGTAGCAAACGTGGCGCACCTCCCTCAAGGGGCGTCACCCTCCCACACACAGGTCACCGCCCTCATCCCAGGTCACGCAGGTCTTCCCATGACGCCATTTTGCAACATGATATGATTCTGTGTAAATGATTCACACGTATTCGTTGCGTCAGCGTTGATGAGCGTGACGGCCACAGCTAAGTCATCTCCTGTCACACCTTTTTCACTGATGCACTCAGGAATTCTCTGCCTGACTCAGTTTCTCCGTCTTGGGCTTCTCAAGGGAGGAGTGAAGCGATGCCTCTCTAACTAAATTGGTTACTCAATTTTTTGGGGGTTTAGTCGATTAAGCTTTATTTTTTTTCATCAGTTTCTAGACAGCCTTCTCTTAGTTCATGTGAAAAAAAAAAAAATCTGATTAGAGGAAAGATTGTACACACACGTGGCCTGAGTTGATGCCAGGTGACGTGCGCGGAAAGTTCACTCAAAGCAAACAAGATAAACACACACACACACACACACACACACACACACACACACACACACACACACACACACACACACACACACACCAGCCAGACAGCTTATACTGGATACAGAAGTATCTGTACGTAAGCGCATAACCCGCCACATTATAAATAAACAAGTCTTGATACGAATGAAGTCATGTTGCTACGCGCTTAGGAACAAGGGAATAATCGCCCAATCAGCGCGTGAGAACGTCGCGTATTGACAGCGTTACCACTCGCGTGTCCACAGGTGATGTAATTAGCGGCGCAGACCTGGCCACACGGAGCACAGCGGAGGGAACAAAGACCAGAGTACTGAGTGAACCCTTGTAAGATACTTTTAAAAATGAGCTCTTTAATAACACACGCCTGGAGACACTGGCAGCACGACCATCTTCGCGTCAGCATCCGTAACTCACCGCCTCACATGTTAATATCCGGCCGGCGCGCTCCAGCCGTGATAAAGTGCGACCGAGTTCCCATAACGAATAATAACTACGGTCTATTTGCCAATTTCACGGGGGGGTCTTGGCCCTGAGTTGAATGGCCTTGGGAGCCTCGCGGAGGGAGTGTGTGGTGCGTCACTTGTCAGTCTTCCTTCCTTCAGCCTTCTATTCCGAGTCTTATTTCCCAACAAAGGGACGTCCTGTCGACCTCCCTTGTACATATGCATGAGCCGCATTGTTCCTTATCACACTCACTGAAGGCTTGACGTCACGGCGAGGTAGAGACTTGGACGTGTTGCAGTTGTAGGGCCGCTGTGCCAGGCTGCCCGAGGGATGCACCTTTGTTCATGCTTGTATACTGCACGGTCTTTAGGTGTCACTAATTTTCTAGGAGGCATTTGTGGGTTTATGGGAACGCGATAAGTACGATATATCTCTCTCCTATGCTATGATAACTACTAATGCCTTTCCTAATAGGTCTTTGGCAGGTAATGTCAAGGTAATGTGACACTTGTTAAGCCTTTGAGAGATCTTGAACTCAAAGTGCACAGCGTCGCCACACGAGGAATGAGATCACAGGAAGCCATGATATTCCGTTTTCTGTTGTAATGATAGACTAGATCACCACCCGCGCTGTCGCTGCCTGACCTGCTTGAGGACAAAACTCGCTGGCTCTTTCTTTGCAGTCGCGTTGAGTAATGTCACGAAACCCATACGTCCTTCCTTATAGTCCCCCTCAAGAAGTGATGTCATGACACCCACTTCTTTGCGAACACTCCCAGCAAGAAGTAATGCCACAAAACCCACACGTTCTTCTTCTGAACACTCCCAGCAAGAAGTAATGCCACAAAACCCACACGTTCTTCTTTCTGAACACTCCCAGCAAGAAGTAATGCCACAAAACCCACACGTTCTTCTTTCTGAACACTCCCAGCAAGAAGTAATGCCACAAAACCCACTTCTCTCTTTCCTGCACAGTCGCGCTAGGAAATGACGCCACAAAACACGCACGTTCCTTCCTGGACACTCGTTCCTAGAAGTAATACCACAAAACCCACTCGTTCTCTTTTTATAATCACAAAACCCAATGAAGCCCTCCGTACAACAGACTATCCGAGTCATCTACACAGACAACGCATCACTCCGCGCACTCACAGCACCTGCCACCGCCAAGACGATCCGTGTAGCCAGGCCGCAGGAGGCAGCGAGGGGGTATAAACAGTGACAGCAGGTATTCAGGCTCCCAAAAAGGCTGGCTGGCCGCACGCGAGGGAGGGAGCGGCGTTAAGAGGACTTAGACCAACCACTTGCATAATGGACGGGCATGAGGCGAGGGTGAGGGCTTAGGAAAAGGAGATCCCGAGCCGCGGCGCCCTGAGGGAGGCAAGGAGAGGCGGGAAGGGAAAACGCGAGGAAAGTTGGTAAGGAAGAAAAAGAGAACCGTGGATGGAAAATTGAACAGTTTGCCAGGAAGGGAAAACCAAACTAGACGGCAATGTATCTCTTGTTCTTGTGTTGTGGCTTACGACGTAGTTTTTGTGATGATAATCATGTGACTAAGAGCGTTCAGATGAATCACACACACACACACAAACACAAACACACACGCTGGTAGCAAAGAAAGTATAGGCCATTCTACCTTTAAATATTAAATTCCGGGGATGATAGACATAGAAGAGGAGGAGGAGGAGGAGGAGGAGGAGATGGTGGTGGTAATGGCAGTGATTGTGGCTGTCGTGGGTAAGACGTGAAAGTGAGAGTAAAGAGAGACGGCGGAACGAGCTCAAGATATGATTAGAGGGTGAGAGGGTGAGAGGAAGTGAGGGAGAGAGGGAGGGCTGTAAGGATGCAGGGAGAGTTAAGCTGCCAGAATAGTGAGAGAGAAGAAAAGGAGAGGTGTTGAGATAAAAAAAAAAAGTTTAGAAAGGTGAGGCTGTGAGGTTAAGAGGAAGCTGTGAAATTGAAGCTTATGCGGACGTGAAGCGAGGACGGAGGAGAGATAAGGACCGTGAAGTATTGGTGAGGATGAGATGAGGAATGGCTACAGAAGTGTGTGGATAAAGTTATGAGGTTCTAAATATGTGAATACGAGGAAATACTTCAACAATGATCAGATGAGGTGGACTGTGAGGCGCTGGTGAAGATGAGATACGAAACAGATACGTAAATATGAGAAAGTGAGGTTAGATTATGACGCTCTGATCAGGATTTTCTTCTTTTTAATGTAAGAAAGGTGCTGGCAAGAAAGGTACAAGGGTAACAAAA
>NC_087166.1:22881265-22888765 GCF_035594125.1 Scylla paramamosain | reverse complement strand
AAAGTGATAAGAAAACGAAGAAGAAAACGGGAAAAACACCGTATATAGAGAAAAAAGTGATAATAAAAAAGGAGGAAAAGAAAAAATGCAACAAAAAGAAAAGAGAATAGGAGACGATTTACAATTTACGTAAAAAGAAAAAAAAAAAAAAAATATAACAATAAATTACTAGGCCTAAAAAAATCATGAAAAGAGAAAGAAAAGGAAGAAAAACAAAGGAATTAAAACATTCCACTTAAAAAGAAAAAAATAAAAAAGATAAGCAAAAAAAATACACTTTAGGCCTAAAAAAGAGATAAAGAGAAGAAAATTAAGAAAAAAACAAAGAAAAAGAGAAATAAAACAGTGCATACTAAGCCTACCAGTTTCTCTTAAAGCAGAGTCGTAAGAGGAGCAAATGAGGGCTATGCTAGTCTCTCCCCTCCCCCCTCTCTCTCTCTCTCTCTCTCTCTCTCTCTCTCTCTCTCTCTCTCTCTCTCTCTCTCTCTCTCTCTCTCTCTCTCTCTCTCTCTCTCTCTCTCTCTCTCTCTCTCTCTCTGTGTGTGTGTGTGTGTGTGTGTGTGTGTGTGTGTGTGTGTGTGTGTGTGTGTGTGTGTGTGTGTGTGTGTGTGGAATAAGATGCAAAATTTAGTAACGAAATCTAGATTGAACACGGCACTAGTTTAAATTTCGTTCCTTTCTTGTTTTTTTTTTCTTTTCTTTTTCGAGAGGGTGTGTGTAATAATAAATTAGCAGGATAAGCCTTTAGGAAGTGTTTCAGCCTAGTGCCATTAAAAGTACGACCAAATAAAGAAAAATCCACATTATTGTCAAGTATAACCCGTTGACCATTAGCGTTTTCATCCAAAGCTAATGTTAAGTTACGTTCTATCAGTGCTAGATTCACCCAGTTCATTAATCTCACTGCTAATCCTTCCATGGTGTAGGTCACGATTTGGATAGAAAAACAGTTGCTGAGAAGACCACAAGTTCATGGTGTAGAAGTCCCCGAAACACTCCTCCGCTGCTTTGTTGTTCCTCCCCGGCAGGTGCGCTTCTTCCTTCGTCAGTAGTGATGAAAAAGATATCCAGAGTAATGATTCCGCGACACATAACAGGAAAAATCTTTTGTCTTCTTACCAACAAAAGGAGACATTTGCAGGAGTGTGTGTGTGTGTGTGTGTGTGTGTGTGTGTGTGTGTGTGTGTGTGTGTGTGTGTGTGTGTGTGTGTGTGTGTGTGTGTGTGTGTGTGTGTGTGTGTGTGTGTGTGGGTGGATGAGAGAGAGAGAGAGAGAGAGAGAGAGAGAGAGAGAGAGAGAGAGAGAGAGAGAGAGAGAGAGAGAGAGAGAAGAGAAGAGAAGAGAAGAGAAGAGAAGAGAAGAGAAGAGAAGAGAAGAGAAGAGAAGAGGAGAGGAGAGGAGAGGAGAGGAGAGGAGAGGAGAGGAGAGGAGAGGAGAGGAGAGGAGAGGAGAGGAGAGGAGAGGAGAGGAGAGGAGAGGAGAGGAGAGGAGAGGAGAGGAGAGGAGAGGAGAGGAGAGGAGAGGAGAGGAGAGGAGAGGAGAGAAGAGAAGAGAAGAGAAGAGAAGAGAAGAGAAGAGAAGAGAAGAGAGGAGAGGAGAGGAGAGGAGAGAAGAGGAGAGGAGAGGAGAGAGGAGAGGAGAGGAGAAGAGAAAAGACATAGACAGACAGACAGACAGACAGACAGTTTTTACTAAGTTAATTGATCATCTACATTCCTCTCTCATCAATACTTGTTCCTCTTTACCGTGACTTACACCTCAAACGCTTCGGTGTCTCATCCTCATTACATCTAACAGGCTGCAGAGGAGGTTACTGGGGCTTTCAATGATGCTTTCATGACTACAATGATAGTTTTATAAGGATTCTGCATCACCAATAATAAACACACACACACACACACACACAAAGAAGCTAAATTATCATCTATGTGGCGTGAAAAAAAATAGTTCCTTCGAGAAGACTATTATTTACTATTTGCTACGTCACTTTTTTTGGTCTTTTTATCTATTTATTTTTTTAAATTTGTCTATTACAGTTAATCTATTGAGTTCTGTGCGTCTTCTGGTTTGACGGAAATAACCTTAACTTGCTAATTTTGGGGCAGTGACTATTTATTTATGGGCAGAAATATGATGCTTTTCAAATCAAGATCTACAGAAAGCAAATTAATAAACTGAATGAATCTACACCAAACCTAACCCTGCCTTCGGATGGAAACGTTAATATTATTTCAATATTGTCTAGTCTTCCAAATAGGTCACGAAAAAATTGTGCTTTTGTGATGTTAAAATAAAAAAAAATAAATAAATAAAGTAAAAACGAGAATTCAGGATGAGACACGTATTCTAAAACACTTTGCTCTCTCACCACGACTATTTTCAAAGGCCACTGAGCAGATTAGCCACGTTCTCAAGACTGTTTCTTCTGCTAACAACATAAAAACATTGTTAATCTGTCACTAGAGACATAAAAACACCATTGAAGAAAACCCTTTTGAATGTAATGGAGATGCAGCGCAGAAGTACTTCACAATATGGCCCTGAGTATCACAGACGAGGCGAGGCAGCAGCAAGAGGCGGCGAGGGAAGGCACAGACAGTCCTCTCACCTGCGACGCCACCAAGCTACACACTACATATTGACGCCTCAGGTACAATAAAGCTCACCTGTCCTCACCCCTCTCTCTCTCTCTCTCTCTCTCTCTCTCTCTCTCTCTCTCTCTCTCTCTCTCTCTCTCTCTCTCTCTCTCTCTCTCTCTCTCTCTCTTCACTCATTTTCCTTGAGCATAAATTTTATCCATAAACTATAAGCGTCTGTTTTCCCTCATACTTCCCTCGCAGTTCCCCTCATGCGGGTGATTGACTTGCAAGAAGACCAGAGAGAGAGAGAGAGAGAGAGAGAGAGAGAGAGAGAGAGAGAGAGAGAGAGAGAGAGAGAGAGAGAGAGAGAGAGAGAGAGAGAGAGAGAGAGAGAGAGAGAGAGAGAGAGAGAGAGAGAGAGAGAGAGAGAGAGAGAGAGAGAGAGAGAGAGAGAGAGAGAGAGAGAGAGAGAGAGAGAGAGAGAGAGAGAGAGAGAGAGATTGTGTGTGTGGGAAAGAAGAAAGATTATTTTGGATGTTCTCTACAAGCAAACACTTTCCCCTGCTGACTCGTAAACTGTGGCGATTTTTTAAGTGTCTCAAGTGGTGTGGAAAAAGTTGGGGGTGGTTTTCATTTTCTACTCCTTAATTTTATGTGAGAGAAAGTGGGTCTTCATAAATTTTAAGTTATCTATATTTAAACTGTAGTGATTATAGGAGAAAAAAAAGTTTAATACTGAACAAAAAAACAGAGGATGTAGTTCTTTTTTAAGTATTTTCAAAATTTTACTGATAACTTAGCAACGATTCTATACCAGTTAATTAGAAAGATCACCAGTGGAAACTAAACGAACCACATGCATACAAGGCAACAAGAGAAGCTACAAGAAGCCATCAGGCCTACAAGCGGCAGTCCCTGTATAAAACAAATCCACCTACACGTATCTCCACATGTCATCCCCATCCACACATTTGCCATCCCTCCATTAAACGCTCCCTACTGACTCACCACACACATCACTGAGTCTATTCTAACCATCTTCACTTCGCCAGCAAAATTTATTAACGTCTCTACAAATCTCATTATCTAGACTATGCAAATACGACTAAGTTTCACCTGCAAGCGTTCTTCTTCCTCTTCCTTCTGCTTCCTACAACTGAAACCCGCCCAGTGCTAAGCAGGGGCGACAAGCGTAAGCGTGTATACAAACAAAGGCAGGTGTTGGAGCGGCCTTAAGTCTGTTCCCAGCAAGAAGCCCAACAGGTGTTTGTCCGGGATACAGGTGAGGGAGGGAGGGAGGGAGGGAGAGGAGGGGAAGGGAGGGAGGAAGAGAGAGACAGGGAGAGAGAAGCAAAGAAAGAACTATGGACAATAAGGAAAGAAAACGCAATATGAAGAAAAAAAATAAAAAATAAAAAAAGACGGAAAAAAATGACATTGCGAATTATTTTGTACTTCCTTGAAATGAAAAGAACGAAAAAAAAAACTTGTCGTGGAAGATATTCGAGTTTTCAAGGCGGTTCCCGTGAGTCCGGTGATCGTGAGAGGAAATCTTCACCATCAGAGAGGACAAAGCACTCTCTTCAATCTTCTCTTTGTAAATATTTCACTCACACCTGGCAAATTATAATGAATGTTACAACCCAGGCTTCGAAATCATGCTGGCAAGTCATTTTCAATAGTACTTCTCTCGTGGACGTATAAAAAAAAAAAAAAAGGATTTAAAAAAAAAAAAGGCAATTTGTTCGTTTGACTACAGAAAAATGTTAATCTAGTCGTGGCCTGTTGGTCTAGGGGTATGATTCCTGCTTTGGGTGCAGGAGGTCCCGGGTTCAAATCCCGGACAGGCCCACCTATTTTTGAGGTTATTAGTGAGCCGTTACTTTCTGTCTTTAGGAAATCACTTAAGTCAGGTGAGGTAACAGTAATGTGGAGGCAGACTAATGTAGTACCCATCTTTATGAAAGATGATAAAACTTTAACGTCTAATTATAAACCTGTCAGCTTAACTTCAGTTGTGGGTAAAATATTGGAGTCAATAATAGTGAGGAACATTAGGGAACATTTAGACAAACATAACTTGATAAATCAGTCACAGCATGGCTTCACGAGGGCGAAGTCTTGCTTCACGAGCTTATTAAGTTTTTATAATAAAGTGTACGAGGCAGTAGATAATGGTGATAGTTATGACATCTTATATCTGGACTTTAGTAAAGCTTTTGACAAGGTACCCCATCAAAGGCTCCTGAGAAAGGTTAGGGCACACGGGATAAATGGGAAGGTGTTAGGCTGGATAAGGTCATGGCTTAGCGACAGGCGACAAAGAGTTGTAATAAACGGCTCTAAATCCGAGTGGGGTCATGTAATTAGTGGAGTGCCACAGGGATCAGTATTAGGACCATTGTTGTTTTTGATATATATCAATGACTTGGATAGTGGAATTAGTAGTGATGTTAGTAAATCTGTGGATGACACAAAGATAGGTAGGTTAATTAAGTCAGAAAAGGATGCCATCACCTTGCAGGCAGATTTAGATAGGATGAATGAATGGACGGATAGATGGCAAATGCAGTTTAATATCAAACAAATGCAAAGTACTTAGCGTAGGTAGAGGAAACCCACACAGTACGTACACATTAAACAACCAAACTCTGGTAGGTACAGGGTACGAAAAAGATTTAGGAGTTATAGTTAGCTCAGAACTCCGTCTAGGAAAACAATAATAGAGACCAGAAACAGGGCAAGTAGGGTAATAGGATTCATTTTCAGGAATGTTAAAAGTAGAATGCTCGAAGTAATATTAAAGTTATACTTGGCGCTGGTCAGACCTCATCTAGACTACGCTGTGTAGTTCTGGTCCCCACATTACAGTAAAGATATAGGTCTATTAGAATCAGTACAGAGGAGAATGACTAAAAGGCTACAGGGGATGAGGAATATTCCTTACGAGGCGAGGTTGAAGCTGTTAAATTTACATTCTTTAGAGAGACGTAGGTTAAGAGGGGACCTGATAGAAGTCTTTAATTAAGTGGTATAAGGGTTATAACAAGGGGGATGCAAGCAAAATTCTTAAGATCAGCAACCAGGATAGAACAAGAAATAACGGGTTCAAGCTTGAAAAATTTAGGTTTAGGAAAGAGATAGGAAGAAATTAGTTCTCAAATAGAGTGGTAGATGAGTGGAACGGACTCAGTAATCACGTTGTTAGTGCTAAGGCATGAGGGAGCTTTAAGAGAAGATTAGACGGGTTTATGGATGGGGATGATAGGTGGAAATAGGTAGGTATATTTCATGCAAGGACTGCCACGTGTAAGACTGGTCGCTTCTTGCAGCTTCCCTTATTTCTTAAGTTCTTATGCAAAATAAAGGTATGAAATGGAATGTGTCTCTCCGTCTCTCTCTCTCTCTCTCTCTCTCTCTCTCTCTCTCTCTCTCTCTCTCTCTCTCTCTCTCTCTCTCTCAATAAGCGCCGTTCTTAGATATACGTTTGAAAATTTTCATCCTTTCTTCTCTTCATTTTTCCTCCCTTATTTTTCCCCAGCCTGCCTCAGTTATCTCTCTTTTGTTCTCCCTTTGTGGCCTTCCCGACCTGTATCGGCTTTCCTCGCCCTTCCACTTCGCCCTTCCTTTATTCTCCCCTCTCCCTCTCCTCTCCCTCTCCGTCTCCCCTCACTTAGCCTCCCCTCGCCGCCTCTCCATTCGTGTAAACAAACATTTCTTGAGGGCGTGGGACGGAAACGGAGCAAAAATAAGTCACTTCTCACGGAGCGCTCTCTCTCTCTCTCTCTCTCTCTCTCTCTCTCTCTCTCTCTCTCTCTCTCTCTCTCTCTCTCTCTCTCTCTCTCTCTCTCTCTCTCTCTCTCTCTCTCTCTCTCTCTCTCTCTCTCTAACTATCCTTCTACGGCAACAAAATTAAGACTACGGTATTGCAACGAATTAAATCTCTCTCTCTCTCTCTCTCTCTCTCTCTCTCTCTCTCTCTCTCTCTCTCTCTCTCTCTCTCTCTCTCTCTCTCTCTCTCTCTCTCTCTCTCTGCACACCCAGCGGTAACACAAAGGCAGGACGTCAAGCAGGCATTAGAGGCCGTAAGACTGACACACACACACAGAGCTGCTGGCGTTACCTTAACATAACACAACAGAGACGCCCAGCCCCACAGCTTGCCCCGCACTGTCCCGCCCCACCACCAGTCCCGCACTGCCCCGCCCCACCGCTAGCCACGCGCCCAGCCTCGCTAACCTGCGCTCACTCCCACAAGGCCCTGCATTATAATTACTGTTTCCTCCTTCAGATAAACTCTGAGCTGTTTTCTTCAAGGGTCCTGAAAGTGAGAAGATGAGCTAATGACCTTTGAGTGAGGAGGAGGAGGAGGAGGAGGAGGAGGAGGAGGAGGAGGAGGAGGAGGAGGAGGAGGAGGAGGAGGAGGAGGAGGAGGAGTGAGTGTTCGCCCTTAAGAAGCTCTGAAAAGCAGTTTGGTGATGTTCATTACACTAACAGCCTTCCTCCTTGCCCTTTGGCGCGCGCGCACACACACACACACACACACACACACACACACACACACACACACACACACACACACACACACACACACACACGCACACGAGCGCGCTTGCAGCATTTGATGGAGAGATTGACGCACACGAGAGAGAGAGAGAGAGAGAGAGAGAGAGAGAGAGAGAGAGAGAGAGAGAGAGAGAGAGAGAGAGAGAGAGAGAGAGAGAGAGAGAGCTAACCATCAAGTACTCTGGTAACAAAATAAACAGCTGGATATGACAGAATTGACGGGCGAGATAACAAACAAAAATTCAGCCACACAGGCAGAGAGAGAGAGAGAGAGAGAGAGAGAGAGAGAGAGAGAGAGAGAGAGAGAGAGAGAGAGAGAGAGAGAGAGAGAGAGAGATTTGGATACTGACACACG
>NC_087166.1:22863765-22873765 GCF_035594125.1 Scylla paramamosain | reverse complement strand
GAGAGAGAGAGAGAGAGAGAGAGAGAGAGAGAGAGAGAGAGAGAGAGAGAGAGAGAGAGAACCAACACAGACAGAAAGAAAAACAGAGACAACAAACCAAACAAACACACAAACAGACCCAACCAATTACCCGGCAAACAAAGACGGCTTATCACCTTGAGGCACACCAGACAAACAGGACACAGGTAATCAGGACGGACAGGTAAGGCAGTGGGGGCGCCCCTGACTGCCGGTCCTGACTGACGGCGCGCTCCTCAACGCCTTCATTAGACGCAAAAACTCGGCCACTTGTTGAAAAGACGGTCGAGGCATTAATCGTGTTAGCGGGAGTGAGGTGTGACGCCCAGCTGTTGTGTTGTATTGAGTGTAGGTGGATTGGCTGGGTGTAGTTTTGGAATTTCTGTTGCTAGTTCTCTCTCTCTCTCTCTCTCTCGTTAATTTTTCCCTTCCTTTGTTTTCCTTCCTGTTTTCCTTCTCCCTTGTATGCTCGTCTGTTCGTGTTTCAAAGCTCATCGTTTTCTGTGCCGTGTTGCAAGGTTATTTCCCTCGTTTCTTTCATCACTGTTAAAAGTTTCCTTCTTGCCTGTTGCAGCTTCCCCCTGTGCTTCTTCCTAAATTTTCCTCTTAGTCTGTTTTAGAAGTCTTAAAGTTTCCTTGGTACTCGTTGCATCTTTTTATTTGTTTCTTAGTTTGTTTTTATTTTCCTTCGGTCCTTTGTTTTGGGCTGTATGTTTTTTTTTTCCTTTTTTTTCTACATCATTTTTTCCTTTTTTTTTCTTTCAGTATTAGAGTTTAATTTATATTTGCTACACTGGTATACGTGTTTTTGTCGCGTAGAGAGAAAACCCAGGAAAAGTTTGTAGGGATGTAAGAAAGATAAAAAAGAAAAGATTTGTAAAAGTGTGGAAGGGAAAAATAATGAAAAAAAAGATTTGTAAGTGTGGAGTGGAAAAAAGAAAAAAAAACTCTAAAGTGTAAAAGTGTAAAGAAGAGTTTGTGAAAGAGTAGTGTCCAGTTCAAAATTTATAGAAAAGTGGACATTTTCTTGTTAGATTTGTGAAAGTGGGGAAGAAAAAAAAATAAAGAGAAATTTTGTTCGTCCTCACGAGTACAAAAATTCCGCTTCAGTTTTTAAGATCAAAATTTTCAGAGATCAAAATTTTGTATAAGTAGAACATTTTTTTTTTTTTGTGTGTGGAAATGTATTTGTGAAAGTATGACAAGAAAAGTGCATTTTTGAGGTGTGGAGTTGCAGAATAGTAAAGAGAACAAAACTGTAGAAATTTCGACCCAAAAAAAAAAAAACGTACAACTATACAAGGAGAGAAGGAAAATGTTTGATAAGTGTGGACAGAAGAGTAAGTAAAGTGTGAGGGAGTGAAAGTATGTAAGTATCGTGAACAAGTAGACAGTTGTTGTGAAAATGAAGTCTTGACAAGTGCATCGTTAAGAAAATATACTCACTTTCCATCTGAATATATAAAGAAATGAATAAACAAATAACAAAGCCAAAAAAGATAAACGAAAATTAATAAACAAATAAAGAAATACAAAAAAAAAATCCAAATTAATACCAATATTTAAAACAATGAAAAATTCAAATACATACAAACATTTAATTTTACAACAATTAATAGCTTCCCCCTTTCACATTAAACAGGCACATTGCAGTGATAAATTTTGCAATATTAAATTTATCACGAGGAGAAATGTTCATACAGAAAGGTGGAAGGTAGAGCTGGTGGTGGTGGTGGTGGTGATGGTGGTGGTGGTGGTGGTGGTGGTGGTGGTGGAAAATAAATATTAATAACAAATAAAAGGTTTCACTATTATTATTCAGAAATTTTAGGCAAGAAGTGCAAGGAGAGAGAGAGAGAGAGAGAGAGAGAGAGAGAGAGAGAGAGAGAGAGAGAGAGAGAGAGAGAGAGAGAGAGAGAGAAGCAATCAACAAGTGTGGCTTCTTCTCCACACTTCCTCCTTCACTTGCTCCATTCCTCTCTCACTCCACCCAAAAAAGACCTTATTCTCATTCCACTCTTCTCCACTTGAGGCTCTCACTTTTCATAATCCAATCTCCTCCCACTCTCCTCCACCTCTCACTCTTTTAAACTCCACTCTATTCCACCCAAGAAAGCCACCCTCACTTACTCCACTCTCCTCCACTTCACACTCTCACGCTCTCTCTTCCACTCTAAGTCACTCTCCCATCATTCATCCACCTCCTTCCACAGCATAAACTCTCACTAATTCACTCCACCCATTTCTCACTCATCCTCCATTCTCTTCCACCCGAGACCATTACTCCTTAACCACTCCACACCTTTTGTTCATTCCACCCATCCACTCCTCCAGACTCTTCCACCTTTTCTGCAGATCACTTTAACTTGTTTCTTCCACTCTCTCTCTCTCTCTCCCTCACTCTCTTAACTCTTCCATATCAGCAACTCCACTCCACTCTTCCATTCCTCTATTATTCCACACTTCCACTTAGACTCATCTCCTCTTCCGTCCTTTCTCACCTTCTCCACATCACTCATCCCTCCACACTTCCCTTCCTGCCATCTTCCACTATCCTTTTCCACCCTAGTGTCCTTCCATACATCTCCTTATCTCACTTCCACACCCCTTCCATCTCTCCTCTCCACCCCAGCCCCCCACCAAGGAGCGCCAAGCAGGGATTACCGCCCCAAACACTCCACCCTAAGAAGCTTGAGTGGACGAAGTTTCATGGCCGAGTGGAGTAAGTGGACGAAATCCCGTGAGGTGTAAAGATAAGAGAGAGAGAGAGAGAGAGAGAGAGAGAGAGAGAGAGAGAGAGAGAGAGAGAGAGAGAGAGAGAGAGAGAGAGAGAGAGAGAGAGAGAGAGAGAGAGATTTTGTCGGTGTTACTACATTTAAAGGATAATCTGTGTGTATGTGTGTGTGTGTGTGTGTGTGTGTGTGTGTGTGTGTGTGTGTGTGTGTGTGTGTGTGTGTGTGTGTGTGTGTGTGTGTGTGTGTGGTGGAGCAGGTGTCGGGGAGGCGTCATAACACGTGTTTTTGACCTGCCTCAAGAGACATTTGATCCTCTGTGGGGAAGAGAACATGACAGGGAAATGCTATCGGGAAAAAAAAATAATAACAAATAAGAGAATAATAAGAGAAAGAAAGATAATAACTACCACAGGAGGAATTTATTATTTTCATTATTATTATTATTATTATTATTATTATTATTATTATTATTATTATTATTATTGTTTCTATATAGTTTTATTGTTTTTTCTCATTATGATTCTTAGCGTATATTTTTATGTGAATAAGGAATATGGAATTGTAGTAGTAGTAGTAGTAGTAGTAGTAGTAGTAGTAGTAGTAGTAGTAGTAGTAGTAGTAGTAGTAGTAGTAGTAGTAGTAGTACCAGCAGCATCACTAATCATTCTCTCTCTCTCTCTCTCTCTCTCTCTCTCTCTCTCTCTCTCTCTCTCTCTCTCTCTCTCTCTCTCTCTCTCTCTCTGATCCTAATCTCGACACACTCAGTCTCACAGACACCACCAGATTATTACTCATTGCCTCATCTTGTCTGTGCCACGCCCATGTCTTCTCTTGACTCCTTGCTTCCCCCTTTTCATTTTTTTTTATTATTTATTTTCTTCTTTTCTTCCTACTTCCTTACTTTTCTTATTTTTCTTATTTCCCTGTTTTTTTTTTTTCTTTTACATTTCTTACTTCGGTCATTCTAACTTATTTTCTTTCTTCCCTCCATCTTAATTTTCTTACTTTTCTCCTACTCAGCCATTTACCTTCCCTTCGTCATTGCCTTATTTTTCACTGTCTACCTTAATGCGTATTCTTTCACTCGTTTTTTTCAGTTTGTATGTTATTTTCTTTATTCCATTTCTTGATCCCTTTTTCCTGTACTAACTGAGGTGGGTGGGTAAGGTTGTAGAGGACGGGAAGTGGAAGGAGAGTGGGAAGGGAGCGACGGAGGTAGTAGCGCCATACGCCTTCAGGGGCTTCCATATTACACAAAAGTACAAATTTGAGCGGAAATCCTACAGCTGCTGGACAGACAAGGCTTAGCGGCGTGGCTTAGAAAGTGGCTTAGCGGTGTGGCTTAGAAGCGCGGCGCTCACAAAGGCGGCACTGGCGGCGATGACTGACTGACTGACTGGCTGACTGGCTGGCTGGCTAACAGCAACACATACTAATATTCTGCATCACCTCTGCGCAGCACCTTCACTACTTTCCAAAGGTTCTATTTGAAGTGATACGGGTTTTTAAAAATGTTAATATTTTTCTAGTGACATTAATAAGATTTCTATGTTATTAACAAGAGAAACACAAAAGAGAATCCGGATAATCAACTTTGTGGCATTTGAAAATAGTAGAGGCGGGAGAGCCCTAGGTTTCTAATTACGAGCCATAGTAAATTATAAATTGATTCACAGATTTACGCTGTAAAAAACGCATGGCTGTACAGAGATACATTTATCAGAAAAGCCTTATTTCCTTACGAAAATACACTTTTTGCTTATAAATGGTACATCTAAACGATCTACAGGTAGACTGGCTTATTGATCAACGTACGAGTAAATGACAGACTGACTATATGAGTGACAAACTGAGAGAGTAAATGACAGACTGACTATATGAGTGACAAACTGAGAGAGTAAATGACAGACTGACTATATGAGTGACAAACTGAGAGAGTAAATGACAGACTGACTATATGAGTGACAAACAGAGAGGGAGTGACTGACTAACACATCAATAAATTACGTACTAACTCAATGACTGACATCCACAGACAGGCTGTACGACTCAGACTAACAGCCTAGCCGACACAGAGACAGACTGACTAACAGACAGACAGACAGACGGACAGACAGACAGACAGACAAACACAACAAGACACGGACAGACTGACGGGATGAATGACTGCCACACCTGTCACACGAACAGACTGACTCACAGACTGACAAACATAGACATAAAGACTGACTACCTTATCTAACTCGAAGATCATGACAAGTGGACTTCCTGATGCGCTCACACACACACACACACACACACACACACACACACACACACACACACACACACACACACACACACACACACACACACACACACACACACACACACAAGAGTGAGGATGAAGCACTGCTAGACAAAGTTTCGCCACACACGCAACACACGTAGAGTTGTGTGTTGCGTGTGTTGAGTGTGTTGCAGAAATAGCGAGCAAAACAAACACGCGTGCATAACATTAAGCTTGACTGGCCTTGACTTTTATTATATTCTCGGTATTATTATTCTCCCTCCGTTTCCTCACATTTTAACAATTGCAATATTTTTTTTTTTTTGCCTTCCTGTTTTCACGACTAAATTTACTTTACCTAATATTTCTGCGCATTATTATTATTATTTTTTTTTATTATATACCTGACCGTGTTCTTTTATGACGAACAATATCATCGGAAGCTTTCTTGCTACCCATCTTTACTTCATTTATCTACATATTAATTGTTATTCTATCTAGCTATGTATGTAAAGATATTTGTATTCTACAGCAGCACAAGCTCTGTGTGTGTGTGTGTGTGTGTGTGTGTGTGTGTGTGTGTGTGTGTGTGTGTGTGTGTGTGTGTGTGTGTGTGTGTGTGTGTGTGTGTGTGTGTGTGTGTGTCTGTTTAGGTCTTCTCAGCTAAAGGATACCATATAAAAAGTAAATAGATATAGTAGTAGTCATAGTAGTAGTAGTAGAAGTAGTAGTAGTAGTAGTAGTAGTAGTAGTAGTAGTAGTAGTAGTAGTAGTAGTAGTAGTAGTAGTAGTAGTAGTCACCGACCATCACCTATTCCCCATCACCTACCCTCTATATCTTCACCTACCTATGTCAGCCACCTAACTCAGTCATCTACCATTAATTACCTAAGTTAATGTCACCCAGCGTCACAAAAACCTCCATCACCCATCATCACCTCACCCGCCCTCACCATCACATTACACAGACACCCCACACACACCATCACATTACACAGACACCCCACACACACCATTACCATTACACAGACACCCCACACACACCATTACACAGACACCCCACACACACCATTACCTTCATTACATCCATAACTCAATAGATTCATTCAGTGGCAATCTTAGCTATCTTTTTCTTTTCTTTTCTTTTTTTTCCTGATAACATTTCTCTCGTATTTTCTCAGCCACAGAGGATCCAGTATCACTTGACTCCGGTCGGGAACACTTGTTGTGACGCCTCGCTACCGCAGTCTCTCTCTCTCTCTCTCTATCTATCTCTCTCTCTCTCTCTCTCATCACGACCCACCGCCGCTAGATTCACTGTAATGGTCGTTCAGCTCCACATCTCCATCACGACCACTGTCTAATCTCGGCCTTCCATCTGCCACAGCCTCGTTAGGGCCTACACGTCTGATGGTGTCTTCTTTTTTTTTCTTTTTTTTTTTCTGAATCTATCACACAGCCTTTCTCTTTTTCTTTTTTTTTGTGCATCTAATTCCTTCGTTGCCTTTTCCTCGTTTTCTTTTTTTTTTCCTTGTTCTTGGTTTTCCTCTTCTTGGTCCTCTTCCTTTCAGACTTTCACTTTTCATCTTCTTTTCTTCTTCTTCCTTCTTCTTCTTCTTGTTCTTCTATTTCTCTTCCTCTCCTTCCTCTTCTTCATGGTCTTCATCCTCCTCCTCTTTCTCCTTATCTTGTCCTCCACAGTCCTCCTCCTCCTCCTCCTCCTCCTCCTCCTCATCCACCTTTCCTTTTTACTTCTTTTAATTTTTCCCTCTCTAATTATCTTCCATGTTCTCTCTCCCACATTTATTACTAACAACTAATTACACATTCCAAATTTATTCAAGTGTATCTTTCTCTTCTCGTTCTTGTATTACAGTTTTGCTAATTCTTACTCTTTACCTTTATCATTCACTTTATCAAGCCTGTTTGTATATTCATCTATTCACATTCCAGTGTATATGATTTATTTATTTATCTATTTATTCATTCATTTATTCCCTTTCAATATGTATCTTGTATTAAGTTGCTCTCTCTCTCTCTCTCTCTCTCTCTCTCTCTCTCTCTCTCTCTCTCTCTCTCTCTCTCTCTCTCTCTCTCTCTCTCTCTCTCTCTCTCTCTGTTATCTACCTCCACGTCTCTTCCTTCTCCTTTATCTACTACATGCTTTGCCTCCTTTCCTCCCTCTCCTCCCCCCTCCCTTCCTCTCCCTTCCTTCCCTCCTCTCACTCTTCTGCACTCCCTCCCATCTCATTCCTTTCACATCTAATGCACCTCTCTCTCTCTCTCTCTCTCTCTCTCTCTCTCTCTCTCTCTCTCTCTCTCTCTCTCTCTCTGTTGGTCGCCTCTCCCTCTCTCAAGTTACTCCTTCCATATTCTCTTTCGCGTGTCAGTTATCACGTCCTCTCTTCCTCCCTCCCCCCTCTCTCTCTCTCTCTCTCTCTCTCTCTCTCTCTCTCTCTCTCTCTCTCTCTCTCTCTCTCTCCCCGTCACTCACTATTCTTCCTTCGCGTCTGTTTTACTTTTTCATATTGTTATTGTTATTATTATTATTATTATTATTATTATTATTATTATTATAACCATCATCATTTAATAATGTTATCATCTTATTCCATCATATCTGCGCCATTACCCCCATCTTTCTCTTCCTCTTCCTCCTACTCCTCCTCCTCCTCCTCTTCATTTTCCTTTCTCGATATTCATTCAGCCAGCATTATATAAAGAAAAAAAAAGATGAAGGACAGGAGGAAATTAAATACAATAACTGAAATAAGTAAAAAATAACTCTACATTTTCTTCTCATTTTCTTCCCTTCCTTGTTGTTGTTGTTGTTGTTGTTGTTGTTGTTGTTGTTGTTATCGGTTTTTCTATCATCATCTCTTGAATTCTCCGTATATATTTCTTACAACGAGTTTCTTTGTTAAAAAAAAGATATGCACTCAAATAATAAAAGACTTGATGGAACACACCACACACACACACACACACACACACACACACACACACACACACACACACACCATTAGGAAACAAAAGACGCCGACGAATACCAGTGAGAGAGAGAGAGAGAGAGAGAGAGAGAGAGAGAGAGAGAGAGAGAGAGAGAGAGAGAGAGAGAGAGAGAGAGAGAGAGAGAGAGAGGGGGGGGGGAAAGAAAGGAAAGAAACGAAGAAAAACAATGAAGGAAAGAAAGAAAGAGGGAAAGAGGAGAAGAAAGAGGAAGGAGGAATGGAGGGGAGGGGAGAGGAAGGGAGGGGAGAGAAGTGGTGGGAAGTACAGAAGAGGGAAGGAAGAAAAGGACGAAAGAATTAGAAGGAACAAATGGTGAAGAGACGAAGAAAAGAGAAGGGAAGGAGGGAGGAAGGAAAAGACAGAAGAAAGAAGAGAAATAAAGAAAGGACAGAGGAAAAAAGAAGATTGAATAGATTTAAAAAAGAAAGGGAAAAAGAAAATAAAAAAGGAAAAGGAAGGGAAGGGAAGGAAACAAACGGGGTGACAAAAGAGAAAAGAAAATAAAGCAAGTAAACAAAGAAAGGGAAAGAAAGGAAGGAAAAAAGCAAGACAAAGAGAAACAAAGGAATATCAACAGTGTGTGAAAGAAAACGAAGAAAGAGAATAAAACAGAAAAGAAAGGAAGGGAAGGGAAGGAAAAGCAAGCAGACAAGGAGAATAAAAAGATGAAATAGAAAAAGAGAAAAGAGAACAGAGGGAAGGGAAAGAAGGAAAAGAGAAGAAACGAAAAACAAGAGAAGGGAAAAGAAGGGGAAAGGAAGGGAAGGGAAGGGAAAAGAAGGGGAAAGGAAGGGAAGGGAAGGGAAAAGAAGGAAGGGAAGGAAGGACACAGCGACTAGTCAAACTTGAGAAAATGGTCGTGGTCAGTTCCATTTCCTACTCATCTTCCTCTCCACTCCACCAGACCTCCCTCCACCTCCACCTCCACCTCCACTTCCCTCCCTCCCTCCCGCGCCACGCCTCACAATGCAAACTTAAGTGACCAAAAGAAAGATGAGTCACTTCTAAGGCTTGTAGTAGAAGTAGTGGTGGTGGTGGTGGTGGTGGTGGTGGTGGTGGTGGTTGTGGTGGTGGTGGATGAAATGGAGGAGTAGAAGGAGAAGAGGAAGAAGAACAGAGAAAGAAAAAAGAAGATAAAGAAGGAAAAAATAAAAAATATATATAAAGATGAAGAAAGAAGAAAGAAACTGGAAGAAAAAAAACAAAACAAACAGGAAGAACAGGTAGTAGTAGTAGTAGTAGTAGTAGTAGTAGTAGTAGTAGTAGTAGTAGTAGTAGTAGTAGTAGTAGTAGTAGTAGTAGTAGTAGTATACAAGTAACCTTCCCTCACACAAACAACAAAACAAAAGGAAATAAAAACAAAACACAACAAAGGCAGGATGGAAAACACGAAGAAAGATAAGAAATAACAACAATAACAATCTTACGTATAGAGTAAACAGCGAGAGAAAGAGAGAGAGAGAGAGAGAGAGAGAGAGAGAGAGAGAGAGAGAGAGAGAGAGAGAGAGAGAGCTATGAAATTATTACATACAAAATAAGAAAAAACGACTCTCTCTCTCTCTCTCTGTGTGTGTGTGTGTGTGTGTGTGTGTGTGTGTGTGTGTGTGTGTGTGTGAATAGAACACAGTAGTCTGCCATAAATACAAGCACAGGCAATACTCGTCCAATACCTGAACACTTCCATACAGAGAGAAAAAGGTATCGTTTCTGTACAAAATACAATGTGTGTGTGTGTGTGTGTGTGTGTGTGTGTGTGTGTGTGTGTGTGTGTGTGTGTGTGTGTGTGTGTGTGTGTTCCCTGTTTCTCTCTTTCTACACACACACACACACACACACACACACACACACACACACACACACACACACACAATAAAAAACAAACCCACTATTAATGCAACAAACGGAATTAAAAACAGTGAAAATAAAAGGAAAAACAACATCTATGGAAAGAGAGAGAGGCTGACAG
>NC_087166.1:22846265-22856265 GCF_035594125.1 Scylla paramamosain | reverse complement strand
TTTCAGTAATTTTCATGTCACGTTTTGCTTTCTATTTTCGTCTCTCTCTCTCTCTCTCTCTCTCTCTCTCTCTCTCTCTCTCTCTCTCTCTCTCTCTCTCTCTCTCTCTCTCACCTGCCTCTTTCTTGTCTTCCGCCCCTCCTTCTTTTGTAACAAAAGTGAACAAATCAATGTCTTAATACGATGCTTCATTATCTATCTTTCCTCTCCCCTCTTCCCCCCTTCCCTCTCTTCCCCTCACTCCAGATTCCACGTATTATTTCTCCCCGGCTCCCCTCGGTCCACTCAAGCCAGGAGAGCGTCACCGCCTCCCCTCACTCGTCCCCTCAAGAATTGTTCCCTCCTCCCGCTTCCCCTCGCCCGCCACTTGAACGGTCTCTCTCTCTCTCTCTCTCTCTCTCTCTCTCTCTCTCTCTCTCTCTCTCTCTCTCTCTCTCTCTCTCTCTCTCTCTCGTGCATCTCGTTCTCTATTTATTTATTTATTTATTTTCTGACGTTATTATGTTCAGAAAAGAAAGATCAGTGAGAAGCGATATGTGTGTGTGTGTGTGTGTGTGTGTGTGTGTGTGTGTGTGTGTGTGTGTGTGTGTGTGTGTGTGTGTGTGTGTGTGTGTGTGTGTGTGTGTGTGTGTGTGTGTGTGTGTGTGTGTGTGTGTGTGTGTGTGTGTGTGCGTGAAATTGAATGATGTGTTTTATGCTACACCTATATTCAAAAAGAAATTATTTTTTTTTTTAAAGATTATTGAAGAAAGATTTTGTTTTTTTTAATTGTGAAATTTGAAGTATTTTACGCTGTACTTTTTTTCTTCTCTCTCTCTCTCTCTCTCTCTCTCTCTCTCTCTCTCTCTCTCTCTCTCTCTCTCTCTCTCTCTCTCTCTCTCTCTCTCTCTCTCTCTCTCTCTCTCTCTCTCTCTCTCTCTCTGGCCTCGTTTCCCATACCTGTTTAGCACCTCTTAGCTAAATCAGGAACATTAAAGAGTTCATGGAAAAAAGAGAGGAAAAAAGGAGGTAACTTGACAAACTAAGCCTTTTTTTCTTTTCCTCCTCCTCCTGTTAATTTTCATCTTCTTCCTATAATTTCCATGTAGTTTCTCCACAACATAGGTATTTCTTCTTTTCTCCTGTTATCTCTGGGTGGAGAGGGCGGTGGGTGGGGAGAATCCTTCATCTTTGCTATCCTTCTTCTCCTACTGCATTATAGACAGACAGTGTAGTCTTCACAAACAGCCCCATAAGGACCTACAAGAATGCTGCTGTTTTTGTTGTTTTTTCTTTGTATTCGCTTGTTCCTTCCTCTATAAAACACTTTCCTTAATAGTTTTGTTTTTCCTTTGTATCCCTTTGCGTTCCTTCTTCTATAATATCCATCCCTACAGTTTTGTTTCTTCTTTTTATTCCTTTGTGTTCCTTCTTTATAACACACATTCATAAAATTGTTTTTTTCTTTGTATTCCTTCGTGTTTTTTCTTTCATAACATTTTTCCCCCTTGTATACGTTAGTGCACCCAAATACTTTACAAGGGGGATCAGCACGCTTATTCTTGTTTATACATATCTTCATAATCCTCTGTAAAACTCTCCTTTCCAATAAGCCAACCTTGTTATGTCTCCACCTTCCGTTTGTTACCCTCAGTTCATTTTCTTATCCTTTATGTCTTTAGGCATGTAGTCTGAACGTAAGGGAAGCTGCAAGAAGCCATCCGGCCTCCACGTGGCAGTTCCTGTACAAACCGTGGCTGTCAGTTTCCATCTATCATCCCCATCCATACAGTGGTCAGATATTACAAAGCTCTCAATTGACTCGGCACCAACAACAGGGCAGGACTGACTGACTGGCTCATCGACTCACTGACATAAGGAGAGGGTGATCATTGTCAAAATTCATGAAGATCTGGTGTGTTTGGAAGCTCTCCCTCTCTCTCTCTCTCTCTCTCTCTCTCTCTCTCTCTCTCTCTCTCTCTCTCTCTCTCTCTCTCTCTCTCTCTCTCTCTCTCTCCTTCTTCTCAATCTTTCTCTGCCTTCCCATCTATTCCTTCCCTTCTATTTCTTCTTTCTCCTCCCATCCTTCCTTTTCTCATCCTTTCCTTCTTTCCCTTCCTTCCTTTCCCTTTTCCCCCTCTCTTCCCAACTCCCTTTTCTTTTATTCTTTTCTCTCCCTTCTCCCTCCTTTGCTTGCTTTCTTCGCTTCTCCCTTTCCATCCTTTTCACTTTTACCTTTCTCACCCTTCCCTTCCTTCCTCTCCCTGCCTGGCCCTCCTCCTCTCTCCTCTCCCTCAGACCTCCCCTAGGATTCCAGAGCCAAGCATCTTTCCTGGAAGGTTCAATCTCTTCTTGATATTAAGCTTTTATTGGACTTTTGAGCTTTTTATCAGTTTGCTTATTTTATTATTATTTTTTTTTATTGGTAGTAATTTTTGTTTTATTTTATTCTTTTTTGTTGTTGTTATTATTGTTTTTTTTATAAATGTATTTGACTAGATTTTTTTTATTTTCGTTCTCTCAATTATGATTTTTTTTTATTTTCGTTCTATCAATTATGATTTTTTTTATTTATTGTATTTTAACAATGTCGTTGATTTTGTATTATTTTGTTTCTTGCTGTTATTGTTTATTTTTTTCTTTTATTTCATCTATATTTGTCTATTTTTATGTCATAAGACTTTTCATGAAGATTTTTATTATAATTATTCATTTATACATTATTTTATTCTATCAATTATATTTTATTTACCTGCGCAGTTTCTCTTCTTTTTATGCACAAATACTTTTCTTCATTCCGTTATTAATATTCTCATATATTTCTTTTTATTTTATTATCAGTATTCACTTCATTTTTTTTTATCTCTTTTGCTATCATTATTTTCATTTCTGTAACTTTTTAATTGATTTTTACATTTTTTTTGTCTTGCTATTTTATGAAACCTGCTACATTTTTCCCTTTTCTATACATTAATTAAATCATCATCACTTGACGCCATGTTTTTCTTTTTTACTTCTTTGTATTTTTTCGATTAAATATTTCCCTTCAGTTTATCTCTCAAACATCGTATCATCCAACCTTCCTTTATTTTTTTTTTTTACAATTTTTTATACATCACTTTTTCTTTCCTTCCTCTATTTGCCTATTCTTTTTAATCCATATCATCTTTATTTGAGTATTCCATTGTTTTCCTTTTTTTCTCATGTTGCCTCTTCTACTTCAGTTGCTCATCTTATCTTCATTTCACTCATCTCACTTTCATCCTCAAACACTAACCTCGCCTTCACCTCAAAGTACTCATCTCACCTTCATCTGGACAAACGCTCATCTCACTCACTCACTCATCTCGCCTTCATTTCAAACCCCCTCACCATCTCAAACATTTCTCGCCTTCACCTCAAAGACTCACCTCACCATCCCAAACACACGTCTCAAACATTCCTTGCCTTCATCTCAAACACACTCATTTCACATTCAAGACCTCCATCTCATCCTGCAGAAGAAGAGCAGAATGAGAGAGAGAGAGAGAGAGAGAGAGAGAGAGAGAGAGAGAGAGAGAGAGAGAGAGAGAGAGAGAGAGAGAGAGAGAGAGAGAGAGAGAGAGAGAGAGAGAGAGAGAGAGAGAGAGAGAGAGAGAGAGAGAACTACATGCAGGCAAAGCATTGAGGCATCCAGGAGCTGCGGGTACGTCAAGCAAAGCCTTCGATTTTAATAACAAGCTCTCTGTCATTCCTGGAAGGGCGGTGCGCACTGAGGGACGGCCCACGCACCTAGTCTCACACGCAGCGGCAACCCGGCCCTCTGACGTCACTACGCTGGTGGCTGGGGCAGTGAAAGGGAAAATACTGACAGCCAAGCACCGCCAGGCAAGCCACCAGCCTTCAGCAACGCCCTCGATACAGATTCCATGAGAGACAAATTCGTCCCACCCTCACTTGGCCTAACTTGACTTTCCCTCCCCTGACAACCCAGCAGCGGCCGCAGTTTAGCTAAATTTCGTCCCCTCCGGTATTGTTTTGAGTGTATTTTTCGCTTGTACTCCCCAGACACTCCCATCTCGACCCGTTCCACTCAAAACCATCCGATTTCACCTAAATTTTAATTCAGTTTACTCCCCAGAAACTTTTTTTTTTTTTCTGTCTTCCTCTCTTACTTCCCAATCTCCCCGGTTCTTCCTCCTTTCCATTTATGTAGGAGGAGTTTCCTTTCACTCTCCAGATGCTATATTCCTCCCTTCCATATCTTGTTCCCTGTTCTCCCCAAGTATATATTCTCTCTCTCCCCGTTCCTCATGAGTTTCCCCTTCCACTCCCCGACTGTCACCCCGGTCAGAAGGCATATTATGTATTTTCCTGTTTATTTCCCTGTTTGCATGTTCTGTATATGAAGATAACTTTTCTTCCCAGTATCCCCGGATCACTTCATTTCTAGCACAATAGTTGAATGAATGAATGAATGAATGAATGAATGAATGAATGAGTGAGTGAGTTTTAATTGGCTGACTACCTGATTGACTGATTAAATGAACGACTGACTGCCTAACTGACTAACTGACAGACTGCCTGCCTTCCTACCTGATTGACTGACTGACTGCCTGCCTGCCTGACTGCCTGACTGACATTGACTGGCTGCCTACCTGACTGACTGACTGACTGCCTACCTGACTGACTGACTGACTGACTGCCTACCTGACTGACTGATTGACTGGCTGCCTACCTGACTGACTGATTGCCTACCTTACTGACTGGCTGCCTACCTGACTGACTGACTGACTGACTGCCTAAACGACTGACAGACCATCTACTTACCTGTTTGACTGACTGGCTACCTGACTACCAGCACCCACACAATTCACACACCTCCCTTGCACTGCTCCACACTCCCCAACCCCGACCCATCACTTCCCTATCCTTCCCTCCCTCCCCCTCCCTATACACCTCACCCTACATCCCTCTATGCCTATCTATCCCTTTCATGCCCTAATCTACTGTATAAGCCATGCCTCCTACGCCTTAATGCTCCTCCCCGCCCTGCGCCCTTCTCCAGCCCCGCCCGCGCTCACTCAACAGCCACCGCCGTCGCCGCCCATATTATACGTAAAAGAGTTTGTGGTTTAGCGATGTTTGGCCAGTGAATTGTATACGTGTTCCTTTGGCGTCAAGAAAAGGGAAAAAGGAAATAAAAGTGATCAGTTAATTAATACGTCCTGTCACGTGAGGTGAGGTGAGGTGGTTAAGTTAGGTTAGGTTAAATTAGGTTAGGTTAGGTTAGGTTAGGTGAGGTTAGGTGAGGTTAGGTTAGGTTAGGTTAGGTAAAGTTAATTTAGGTTCGAGGTTAGATTAGGTTAGGTTAGGTTAGGTAAGGTTAATTTAGGTTCGGTTAGGTTAGGTTAGGTTAGATTAAGCTAAGTGAGTTTAGGTGAGGTGAGGTTAGGTTAGATGAGGTTAGGTGAGGTTAGGTAAGGTTAAATTAGGTTAGGTGAGGTTAGGTTAGATTAAGCGAGGTGGGGTTAGGTTAGGCTAGATGAGGTTACGTGAGGTGAGGTGAAGTGAGGTTAAGTAAGGTGAGGTAAGGTTAAATTAGGTTAGGTTAGATGAGGTTAGGTTAGATTAAGCGAGGTGGGGTTAGGTTAGGTTGGGTGAGGTAAAGTGAGGTGAGGTGGTGAGGTGAGGTGAGGTTAGGTAAGGTGAGGTGAGGTTAGGTTAGGTTAGGTAAGGTGAGGTTAGGTTAGGTGAGGTTAAGTTTGGCTAGGGCGTGAATGACAGGGCGTGGAAATAAGCAGGTACGGAGGTGGCGAGTCCATAAGTGTTTAAGTAGGCATGAAACTAAGAACCATATACTGAAATACTTGCGCGCTGCACCTCCATCGCTACTTTCAAAAGGCTGAGTTGAAGCTACACGATATTTAAGGGCATTTTTTACTGTTCGTTACAGATTAACAAGACTTCTACATTACTGACAGGAAAAACAGTCTTGAGAACGAGGCTAATCATCTCCGTAGCCTTTGAAAACAGTCGTGGTGAGAGAGCAATGCGTTTCTAAATACGAACCAATACCGCATGAACCAGGGCGGCCTATCTATCTTCGGCCTATTCATCTTCATTGCGCCGCACATTGTGTAGGGCGCTCTCCTGAGTGTCCTAGGCAAAGATTTACGCAGCGCGGCCCTCTGTGATCCACGCCCTGTAAATCTGCCAAACTAATGGACGTATCTTATTGAAATTTACGGATTTTGTCACAGGTAAAAATATATACAATCATATTTAACCCTTTGAATACGGTGGACTTTTTATCATATTATGTGTAGAGAATTCATACCTACGGGCGTAAACTGTGGCTCATAAATCTACCAAACTAATGAACGCATGTTATTGAAAGTTACGGTCACAAGTAAAAACACGTACGCAGACCGAATCTAATGTTGTAAATACGGTGGACCTTTATATCTTTTTATTTGTAGTAAGTCCACACCGACGGACGTGAATTGGGCGTTGTAAATGTGCCAAACTAACTGAACGTATCTTATTGAAACTTAGGGGTCTTACGTTACAGATACAAAAATACATATCTAACACTATGAATCCAGTGGTCTATTTTTTTATCAAGTTATTCGTAGTAAATTCATATCCACAGCGTGACTTGAGGCTTGTAAATCTGCAAAGCTAGTGATCGTATTCCTATTGAAACTCTGGAATTTCATATCACAGGTACAAAAAATATACACTCAAAAGTTTAACAATCTGAATCCGATAGCTTTTTTTTCTTTTAATAATTTTATTCGAGGTCAGTTTACGAGTTTTTCCCCTTCCACTCCCCGACTGTCACCCCGGTCAGAAGGCATATTATGTATTTTCCTGTTTGTTTCCCTGTTTGCATGTTCTGTACGAGTATTTATACCCATCTAGAGCAAGTATATTTCCTTATTGCTCTCTTGAGAGCCAATAGAAGTAAAGTTGGTAAATATATTCATGCATAAAAGAAAGAAAATTAAAGAAAGAAGAATATGTGTGTGTGTGTGTGTGTGTGTGTGTGTGTGTGTGTGTGTGTGTGTGTGTGTGTGTGTGTGTGTGTGTGTGTGTGTGTGTGTGTGTGTGTGTGTGTGTGTGTGTGTGTGTGTGTGTGTGTGTGTGTCGAGATATCCCGCATCTATTCATTTATTTATTTATTTTCTAATATATAAAGTAAACACTGTGGCTTGCGTGTCTTCCTATCTATTTATTTGCATTATCTATTAACTCTTGACTTATTTATCTATTTATTTCAACATTTCAAAAGCAGTGATTTATAAATATGTGTGTGCTATCTATTTTATTTAATTACCTGTTTTAATATTCCACAAGCAATAGTTAATAAATATCTAAGTGTGTGTGTGTGTGTGTGTGTGTGTGTGTGTGTGTGTGTGTGTGTGTGTGTGTGTGTGTGTGTGTGTGTGTGTGTGTGTGTGTGTGTGTGTGTGTGTGTGTGTGTGTGTGTGTGTGTGTGTGTGTGTGTGTTCCCGTCTATCTGCCTGTCTATCTGTCCACTCACCCTGCCAGACACGCCCTTGCCTCCCTCCTGTCTTTCCAAACTTCACCCTCAGCCCGAGTCAACCTGTCATCTCAGTTTGATCGACGAGACAGCCAGACAGACAGACAAGCTTGAGAGAGAGAGAGAGAGAGAGAGAGAGAGAGAGAGAGAGAGAGAGAGAGAGAGAGAGAGAGAGAGAGAGAGAGAGAGAGAGAGAGAGAGAGAGAGAGAGAGAGAGAGAGAACCACCTTCCTATCTGTCACAGCCACATCTTATGACCACAATACTGCTACCAAACAGAAAATGAACGTAACCAAGCAGTCAGTCAGTCAGTCAGTCAGTCAGTCAGCCAGCCAGCCAGCCAGCCAGTCAGTCAGTCCCTCCCTTTCCAACATCCAAGCGGGTCTCGAACACCTCACCACCTCGTCATCAGCAAGCCTCACACCACTGAGCCACTAAAACAGGTGACAATTTTTAATCAGATTCAGAAGCTTACCTGCCCTCCCTCACCTACGGCCCGCCCACGCCCTCTGTTCAGTCCCACGCCTGCCACTCCACGCCCACCAGTTGATAAGAGCTGCCCAAACCTGCTCCTCGTGGCCATATCCTTGCACACACACACACACACACACACACACACACACACACACACACACACACACACACACACACACACACACACACACGTTGCCCTGATGTTTAAGTAATTGGATTGTCTAGACGGGAAGCATATGAGAGAGAGAGAGAGAGAGAGAGAGAGAGAGAGAGAGAGAGAGAGAGAGAGAGAGAGAGAGAGAGAGAGAGAGAGAGAGAGAGAGAGAGAGAGAGAGAGAGAGAGAGAGAGAGAGAGAGAATAACAACAAAAGACAAATTCTCAATCAGTTTCTTGCTTCAGACAACAAAAAATCTTCCTGACCTTCACTCTAACGCTGGCATTCCCAAACGTTTCAGTGTCTTACCTCGACTGTTTTATGTGTGAAGGGTTCTGGCCAAGGCAACAAAAGGTGGAGAGAGAAGACCCAGTAAAGACGCCACTCCTCAAGATGGCAGTTCGAGGAGGGCCAGAAAATTAACAGGAAAAGCGTGCGGATAACATTTTAAAGCCTCTAGGGGAAATTATCGCGTCGTCAAGAGTGCTTCCGTGATTATAATTTAATATATATTTTGCATCATCTGTAGGAGAAAACATCATGAGAACCCCCTGCCTGCTTCTGTGTTTCTTCCTTCTTCTGGCCTTAACTTTTCAAGAGGGAGATTTCAAGACACTTATCCTCAGCTTTTGTTCAGGGACTTGCACCTCAGTGGGTATTTTTCTTCTTTTTCTTTTTCTTTTTGTTGCTCTTGGCCAGTGACTCCATACTAATCACCCCTGTAGCCCTTCAAAATGGTCCATGCGAGAAACCAAACCATTTAAATACAAGAACACGAATCTTTACCACAATTCTGATGCACCATTCTCTCATCCGAACGATTTTCAAAGACCAAATAAATCATCAGTCAAATTTTCACGATCGTTTCTCCCACTAACGATGCAGAATCACCAAACTACTTGAAAAAGTCATAAAAACACCTCTGAGAGCTACAACTTCAACTAGAACCTGATACAACAGAAGTAGCAGGCAAAGGGAAATAGTCGGTTTTCTTTCTTGTTTCTCCTACAGGCGATACAGAATCCTTGTCAAACTACTACAAGAGCCACGGAAACACCACTGACAACAACTCTCACTAAAACCTGTCAGAAGTAGCGGAGACGAAACACTGAAAACTTTGTGCATACTGTGTCGGCGAAGCGTGAAGCAAACAGAGCCGTCATGTTACTCCTTACCAAGTTGAGACAGACATGCAGCGGTGCCTGGCAAAACACTCCAAAACCACTCTTAAAACACCCTAAAAACACTGCAGGTCACGGGAGTCACAGGATAATTCTTTTCTTTTTTTTTTTTTTTGCTCCTTGTCACGCCAGGGAAGAGAAGGGAAGGGAAGGGAAGGGAAGGGAAGGGAAGGGTAGGGAAGGGGAAGGGAAGGGAAATGCAAGGCTTGAGGTTTAGGGAAGAGAGACACACTGACTTGTCACTGCCACTCACCCACCGTGAAATTGTGCTGAGAGAGAGAGAGAGAGAGAGAGAGAGAGAGAGAGAGAGAGAGAGAGAGAGAGAGAGAGAGAGAGAGAGAGAGAGAGAGAGAGAGAGAGAGAGTCTACTGAGAAACACGACTCGTCCCTAATCAATTAACTCTCTCTCTCTCTCTCTCTCTCTCTCTCTCTCTCTCTCTCTCTCTCTCTCTCTCTCTCTTACAGGAAGAAAGAAGTAAGGAAGGAAACTTATGGCAGAGAAAGAGAAAGAGAAAGAGAGAGAGAGAGAGAGAGAGAGAGAGAGAGAGAGAGAGAGAGAGAGAGAGAGAGAGAGAGAATTATGTTGTACCGCCTGTAACAAGTTTATGCATTTTACGTCAGAAAAAAAAATTAATAATAATCTTGTTACGCACACACACACACACACACACACACACACACAC
>NC_087166.1:22828765-22841265 GCF_035594125.1 Scylla paramamosain | reverse complement strand
TCTTCCTTCCCCTGCAGTTTGTATTTTATCATTTTTTCCTCATTTATTCTGTCATCAAACCATTTCTATCTCTTCTTCTTTCTCTTCCTCCCCTTCCTCCTCTCATTACTTCCTCGTCTATTCAATAATTCACATAATTTCTGTTTTCCCTCCTCATGCACTTCCTCCTTCCCTTACTTTCCTTTCTCTTCTTCTTCTTCCTCCTCCTCCTCCTCCTTAGCAATCTTCCACCCTCGATATTATCACTTAATTACCTGATATTACCGGAGAAGAGGAGGAGGAGGAGGAGGAGGAGGAGGAGGAGGAGGAGAAAGGGTTGCATCTTCCTACTAAACTAATTCAGGTGTAATTTTCTCCTCTTCGCTGTTCATAAATCTCTCTCTCTCTCTCTCTCTCTCTCTCTCTCTCTCTCTCTCTCTCTCTCTCTCTCTCTCTCTCTGTAATCAAAATCATTATCGTTTTCATTTTTGTATTTTTTTCATATTTTTTCCATCTTTGTCCGCGTTCTCCTCCTCTCCTCCTCCTCCTCCTCCTCCTCCTCCTCTTGAATTCTGAGAACTTTCCTGACTCAATTGCAAACGAAGCTATTTTTTCTTCTGTTTGTTTCTTTGGTTCAGAATTGTAAAGGCAACACGAAGAGTCCTCCTCCCTTTTCCACTTTTCATGTTTTTTTTTCTTTTCCTTTCCTTTTCGTTGTCTCAATATTTCTCTTTCCTTGTCATGTTCATCTCCTTCATTTCCTGCTCTCCTGTAGTTTTATTCCAATTATTTTTTCTTGTTTTGAAATGCCCCCTTCTCTCTCTCTCTCCCTCTATAACCTAACCTAACCAAACTAAACCCAATTTCACTAAGCCAGCCCCTCTACAGCGTCAGGTAACCCAGCATCACCAAGCCAGCCAAGCTATTACAGACACCACTAAGCCAAACTGAATCGCAGCTGACAGTAAGCCCACACTCACCTAACATGAACACAACCCAACACAACACAACCTCACATAAGCCAGCAACACTAACACAACACAAGAGCATCACTAACCCAGCACAGCACAGCCTCACTTAACCCAGGATCACTAAGCCAGCCAGGCCTCCGTCCGCCCGGCTCTTACCTCGAACTGGCGCTGGTAAACACGTACAGCAGTGGACATATTTATTGGAAAACACTGCGGCGCCTCCAGCCATTTAGCAAAACTACGTCTGCTCATTTTGAACGTAGGGCTTTTCAAGGCTCTTGCGACTCCCGGGAAAGAGGGGAGGGGGGAATAGAAAGGAAAGGAAATAAAAAGAAAGGAGAGAAGGAGGAAGAAGGGAGACGGAGATGGGTAGAAAGGGAAGGGAAGGGAAAAGGAGCGAGAGCGAGAGCGAGAGAGAGAGAGAGAGAGAGAGAGAGAGAGAGAGAGAGAGAGAGAGAGAGAGAGAGAGAGAGATGACGAAAGAAATACAATAAATAAAATACACTAACGCTGTACATGTAGAGAAAAAAAGTCAAAGGGAAAATAAAAGAAAAAGAAAGGGAGAAAAAATATATAGATAGAAAATGAAAAAAAAAGTTAGGTACTGTACATTGTCATATTTTCCTAAGAGCTATTTATTTATTTATTTATTTATTTTGTTTATTTATTTATTTATTTATTTTTGTTTTCTTGGGGGGGAAGGAAGGTTAAGGGAAGCAACAAATTAGTGGACTTTTCTCCCCCTTCTTTCCACCCTTGTCTGTCTCCTACACCCACACCCACACACCCACACACACACACACACCTCTTCAAAAGCAATACACAATGAACAACACAGTGACACGCCTACTTATCATCCCATCCATAAATTCCTCCACTCGTCTATTCACCATTTCAGTGCTAGACATTTTTTTTTTTCCTCCCATAAACCCTCAACATTTTTCAGACACAATTTTTTGTACAACAGTATATTAATTAGTTTTGCGGCTGAGAAAATAGAAAACGAACCTCTTATTCTTTCTATTCTCCATATACCAATGCCAATTATGCTCCTATACTGCTGTGAATGTTTCCCAAAGACGACCATAGCAGTGAAAGGGTTAAACCTCCCTTTTGACTCAGCACCAAGAGACTGAGAACGATTTTGTGGAATTTGCTTGTGTGTGTGTGTGTGTGTGTGTGTGTGTGTGTGTGTGTGTGTGTGTGTGTGTGTGTGTGTGTGTGTGTGTTTAAGCGTGAAGGAGACCAGAGAAGGACACGTATTAAAAAGAAAGTAAAAGTAAATTAAAGAATTCTCTACTTTACTGATCTGCCATAAAAAAAATTTAAAAAATCAGAGAAGAGACCAAATTGAAGCTGTTTAAGTCATTATCTCTCTCTCTCTCTCTCTCTCTCTCTCTCTCTCTCTCTCTCTCTCTCTCTCTCTCTCTCTCTCTCTCTCTCTCTCCTACACACTCTCCCTTCTCTCCTCCTCCTCCTCCTCCTCTTCTTCTTCCTATGAAAATGAACGGACCACCTCAAGACAGAAGCAAGTTTTTTTTATATATCGGCCAGACACACACACACACACACACACACACACACACACACACACACACACACACACACACACACACACACACACACACAGCACAATTAACTTCTCCACACTCATGATAACAATTTGAGTATTTTCCTCGATGTTGCAGGAAAATTTAATATACCTACAAAGAAAAGTGAGAAATCTCTGACATAAAACAAAGGTCACGCACACGCACACGCGCACACACACACACACACACACACGACCATGGACGGGTGTTGATTTTTACGTACATGGATCCTGTGTGTGTGTGTGTGTGTGTGTGTGTGTGTGTGTGTGTGTGTGTGTGTGTGTGTGTGTGTGTGTGTGTGTGTGTGTGTGTGTGTGTGTGTCATAAAACCTATTAAGAAAACGAAGAAAATAAAAAAAAAAATTAAAGACGTGGAAGAAGAAGAAGAAGAAGAAGAAGAAGAAGAAGAAGAAGAAGAAGAAGAAGAAGAAGAAGAAGAAGAAGAAGAAGAAGAAGAAGGAAAGAAAAGAAAATGAAAGAAGAGTTTCGCGTCTTTATGGGTCAGTGAAACGTGTTATTTTAATGTGATTTTCCACACTTCATTAGATTCCCTCATCCTCTTTAATGTGATTTTCTTTAAGCATCGTTCACCACCACCACCACCACCACCACCACCACCACCACCATCGCTACCATCGCCGCTCTTACAACACCTTTTCTCTTTTACTGCTCATTATTATTTATTTATTTATTTTTTGTTTTATTATTTTAACCACTCTCTCACTTGCCGCTTTTAATTGTTTCTCTAATGTAGCTTTTTTTTTTGAGTATACGCTCCATGTGGTGGTGGTGGTGGTGGTGATGGCAGTGGTGGTGGTGGTGGTGGTGATGGCAGAGAAGAGTAATAAGAAAACATTGAATAAAAAAATAAAAGAAAATAGAAGTAAAAAGAAGAAAATAGCAGGAAAGAAATAAAAAGTGGATGAAAGAAGAAAGAAGATAAAGAGGAAAAAAGGAAAGAAAAGAAAAAAAGGAAGTAGTGGTGGTGGTGGTGGTGGTGGTGATGGTGATGGTAGTATTAGTATTAGTAGTATTAGTAGTACACACACACACACACACACACACACACACACACACACATACACATTACCTGCTGTAAGTAATTTACCTGCCAATCACCCACCAGTTTTCATGTCGTTTCTTAAATATATAGGAAAGACTTTTTGTTCTTATTACCGATTATATATTTTTTTTTTATTCATTTAGCATTTTTCTTATTTTTATTTATTTATTCGTTTTATTTATTTATTCTTATTTTATTTCATCTATTTATTTTCATTTTATTTATTTACTTTTTTTTTTAGGTTGGTCGTTCAAAAAACCAATATTAAGAAGAAGAAATGAAAATTAAATTGAAATCGATATTATACTACTACTACTACTACTACTACTACTACTACTACTACAACTACTACTATTACTACCAGTCCCTCGGCATTTCTCTATCGCTCCTGCTATTCCTCGTTTATCTTCCTCCTCCTCCTCTTCCTTCCTCATCATTATCATCATTATTATTGAACTCACTAACAGCCTCCTTAGGGACAACAGGTCTATTGCCTTGTTCTATCTTTTATGTTCCTTTGTGTATGTTTGTCCATTTCCACCTTTCATCCACCCACTTCTATTCCTCTTTCTTTCCTTCATTTTTTCTCTTCCTACTAGTTCAACACTGCCTTCCTCTCTCTCTCTCTCTCTCTCTCTCTCTCTCTCTCTCTCTCTCTCTCTCTCTCTCTCTCTTGAAGGGCGTCATTAGAGAACCAGGAAAACACAATTTGGGCCGCGGCGTCTTCATCACAAAGGGAGAGGGAGAGGGAGAGGGAGAGAGAGAGAGAGGGCAGGGGCGGGGAGAGGAGAGTGGGTGCAGTAGATGGGCGGCTGGGGAGGTATTAAAAATGGGCGAGTAGATGGGCAGGCCTCCAAGTAATGGGGACTTGGATGGGGAGGGTAGGAATGGGTATGGGGAGGAAAGGGGGATGGGGTGAAGGCACAGGGAAGGTAGTGAGGGTATGGGGGAGGAGGTGAAGGAATGGGGAGATTGGGGAAGGAAGAGAAGGCGGGGTATGGGGGAGACAGTTTACAAGATTCAGAGTTTACAAAGAAGACAGGGAGACTTTACAAGGGAGATAGGGAGTTTACAAGGGAGAGAGAGAGAGAGAGAGAGAGAGAGAGAGAGAGAGAGAGAGAGAGAGAGAGAGAGAGAGAGAGAGAGAGAGAGAGAGAGAGAGAGAGAGTCACTACCATAAATTCAACTCCTTCCTCCCTTGCTTTCATTTCACTAGTACAGAAAGAAACGAGAGAAGCGGTACAAGAACGAGAGATACGTACGTACGTGTGTGTGTGTGTGTGTGTGTGTGTGTGTGTGTGTGTGTGTGTGTGTGTGTGTGTGTGTACCTTACCTACTTTTTTTCATCCAATCTGTTCACCCTGACCCACCAGTACCCTTGCCCTCGCTATAACCCGCCCTCACCCAGTCACCCTTACCCACCCCACGTCACCTTACCTCCCCCAGCATCACGCCCACACCACCCCACACTTTGTTCACCCCCACCCACTCATTCCAGCACCCAATGTTACCCTCACCCTTAATTTCTTACGTAATTCTCTCTCTCTCTCTCTCTCTCTCTCTCTCTCTCTCTCTCTCTCTCTCTCTCTCTCTCTCTCTCTCTCTCTCATCGATCCTGCAGGAGAAGCAGACGAAGAATTTCACACTCGATTGGAACGATTGATGGCTTCATGTACTCTCTCTCTCTCTCTCTCTCTCTCTCTCTCTCTCTCTCTCTCTCTCTCTCTCTCTCTCTCTCTCTCTCTTCTCCACCATTACGCCACTTGTATCCTTACTTCTCTCCTTCATTCCTTCCTCCCTTCACTTTTCTCTATCGCTCCTTCATTTCTACCTTTTTTCACTCACTGCATTCATGTACATTCTCTCTCTCTCTCTCTCTCTCTCTCTCTCTCTCTCTCTCTCTCTCTCTCTCTCTCTCTCTCTCTCTCTCCCCCTTTACTTCTTCCCATCGCATTTCCTTAGCATTATTCCACTATCCTCCCCCTACTCCCACCCTTCCCTCCCCCTCCCGGCCACCAGCTGCCTAAACAAGACCAATCTCTCGTGACCAGTGTGACCTCCGCCGCACACCCAGAAAAGGTCATATGGACTAGAGAGAGAGAGAGAGAGAGAGAGAGAGAGAGAGAGAGAGAGAGAGAGAGAGAGAGAGAGAGAGAGAGAGAGAGAGAGAGAACGTAATGTGATGTCTGCAAGTGTAATGAAATGTGTCATTCAGAAGAGGAGGAGGAGGAGGAGGAGGAGGAGGAGGAGGAGGAGGAGGAGGAGGACGAAGGCAAGAAGCGATCATAAAAATAAAGTAACAAGTAGTAGTAGTAGTAGTAGTAGTAGTAGTAGTAGTAGTAGTAGTAGTAGTAGTAGTAGTAGTAGTAGTAGTAGTAATAATAATAATAATAATAATAATAATAATAATAATAATAATAATAACAAAAATAATAATAACAACAACAATGACAATGATAATAATATACTGCTATACGTAGACAACTCATACAAGACTCAACTCATTGGAAGGAAAGGCAGGAAAATAGGAAGGCTCCTCCCCACCCACCCATACACACACACACACACACACACACACACACACACACACACACACACACACACACACACACACACACACATCTAACCTCCACAACATGTCAGCAGAAAATAAATAAATAAAATAAAATAAATTAATAAATAAATAAATAAATAGATAAATAAAAGAAAGAAAATAAATAGAAAAGGGACAAAAAAGACGCATTTACATCAACGGAGACAATAAAAAAATAAATAAAAAATGAATAAATAAATAAAAAAATAACAACAATAATAATGATGATGATAATAATAATAATAATAATAATAATAATAATAATAATAATAATAATAATAATTTAGCGTGACGAGCCCCGTAACACTTCAGCTGACGTGACGTGACGCAGGACGACAGATGACAAGAACAGGTAAAAGTCACACACACACACACACACACACACACACACACACACACACACACACACACACACACACAGAGTATGAAGAGAGAATACTTAATGTGACCCTAGTATAGTGTGTGTGTGTGTGTCTGTGTGTGTGTGTGTGGAACGCGAGAGAGAGAGAGAGAGAGAGAGAGAGAGAGAGAGAGAGAGAGAGAGAGAGAGAGAGAGAGAGAGAGAGAGAGAGAGAGAGAGAGAGAGAGAGAGAGAGAGAGAGAGAGAGAGAGAGAGAGAGAGAGAGAGAGAGAGAGAGAGAGAGAGAAGCATGATGGAGGGAGAAATAGTAGCAGAAGAGTAGAGTAGAGGAGGGAGGGAGAGAGAGGAAGGAGGGAGAGGTCAGGGCTTCCCACGCACAGGTGAGGGACAGCTTCAGGTGAGGCATGACCAGGAAATGAAGGAGGAGGAAGAGGAGGAGGAGGAGGAGGAGGAGGAGGAGGAGGAGGAGGAGGAGGAGGAGGAGGAGGAGGAGGAGGAGGAGGAGAAAAACAAATCAGTGAAAAACAATTCTTCTGCTAGACAACAAGAGAACACCACACAGGAACACAAAGAAAGGACAAGACCCCCAGATATATTGACCCTTAGAAGACTGTCTGTTGCTGTCTGAAGGCCACAAAGCCACACACTCCTCCAGTGATGAGATACAGGAAGGGAAACACACAGACAGACAGACAGACAGACAGACAGACAGACAGACAGACAGACAGACAGACGGATGGACGGTTGGTAATGAAATCTGAAAAATGTTTGGTTCTCAGCAACAAAATTAACTGAAAATATACACAGCACGAAATAGATAGATGGATGGATAGATAGATAGATATAGATAGATAGGCAGACATGTGTGGATGGTTGCATAGATGAGACGGATAGACTATTTTAACCACTCTCTCTCTCTCTCTCTCTCTCTCTCTCTCTCTCTCTCTCTCTCTCTCTCTCTCTCTCTCTCTCTCTCTCTCTCTCTCTCTCTCTCAGCTCAACAGGTGACCAGCTGCGGCGCACCACCACCACCAGCACCACCACCACCACCACGAGGAACGGAAAAAGAACAAGCAAAATAATAATAATGACATTGTGTACTTTTAATCTCTACATTTTTTTTTTTATGTAGGAAGGACACTGGCCAAGGGCAACAAAAATTTAATAAAAAAAAATGCCCACTGAAATGCCAGTTCCAGAATCATAATAAATGCATCCAAGAATTTCCGTTAAGCACTTACGTATTTAAGATTCAAAGTAGCGTAACTTGTATCATTCCTTCACCTACTGCTGCTCATGGCGTTATTGTATCTCATCATCATTTACCTCCTATGTATTGTAATGACCTAAACACAGACGCCCCCGGTAGTTATCAATGTATCGTTAACGTGCTGCTCTCTTAATTACTTACTTCTATATACTGTAATTACACAAACATATGTCTGACAACCTTTTGCTCACTTGGTAACATTCTTGTCTTTCATTACCGTGTCTCAGGTTCGATGCCCGTCACGACACCTCATTTGGGCTTCGGAATCAACGCCTTTTTTTTTTCTTTCTTTTTTTGGTCAATATTGTTCCCTTCCTCACATAAAACGAGAGAATCTGAGCAGGTGGGCACATGACACGTTATGGCGTAAGGTGGCCAGGGAGTGTGAGCTGGCAGTGATCATCTGCTTGAGTGTGGTGAGTGTAGGGTGGTAGTTAGAGTTAGAGGTAGTTAGAGGCCGTTTTGGTCATTATGAAAAAAAATAAATAAATGTAAAGAAAGGAAGGAAGACGACGGACGACACAAGCTAAGAAGGAATACCAATAAATGAAGTGAAGGCGGTGCTGTGAGTTTACACCTGACGAATGAAAATGATTAATATTCCTCCTTTTTTGCTGGGTGTAAAGGTGCTTAAAAATTAGTGAAAAGTAATAGTGAAACACGAACACCTTCCATGTGAGAGTGGGTCAGGCCTATGGAAACAAAAGGATTGCAAAAAAATAAATAAATAAATAAATAAACAAATAAATGAAAAAAAAATAAAATAAAAAATCCACTGAGCTGCCAGACCCCACAGAGTTATCAAGAGAGCCATCCATAATTTCAATAAAAGTGCCCCCGTAACTTTTCCTCAAATTTCCTGACGAATCGAAATCATTAATGACATCGCTCCTCCTGTACACTTCCAGGTCCAAGCATTTATTACACACAAATCCGTTTACTACATACAGTGCTTAGAAACTTGTAGCAAGATAACAACAAACACAAACACCTGACAAAGCAAAGATACAAGCAAATATATAACACTAAGAATAAATCTGTTTACTACACCACAGGCTTAACAATTAGCTCAGAATCACCATCAGCACCACCACCACCGCCACGATCACTAGGACAGATCAAGATAACGAAGTTGGAAGGCCACGTAAGCCACGCCACTAAGCCACAATGATGCCAAGTAAAGTAAATTAAAGTAAGAGTAAAAGGATTGAAAGAGAGAAGAAAAACTAGTACATGAAAGGAAGGATACAATGCATTAGATGGCTTTTGACGGGAGGGGCTGAGAGGGTGTCTGTGAGGGATGGCTGTGTGGGGAAGAATGACGCAAGTGGAAGGATAAGATGATAGCAAGAATGAGAGGAATGTGCAAGAAATGGGTTTTCAGGAGAATGCCTGTGTGTGGAATGACGGTACAAAAGAAGGAACGTGAGGAATGACTTGTGAATTACTACCTGAAGGAAAGACCAGGAAGGGAATGAATGTGAGGAGAATCAGTGAGAGAACAAGAAAAGTAAATAAGTAAGGAAAAATATAGAGAAACAGTACACCATAATCAACATTTACTATCACCATCACCTTAACAACAACACGACACAATTATCATCATTTCCACACAGGTAGCATCCTCCATTGCAACAAACTCGCCACTCGGGGCTTCAACAGGTGGCAATAAGGCCCGCCCGTTACCACGCCTCCACCACCCTGCTCCCCGCCTCTCCTGCCCTGTTGCCTGCCATCCTTCACTCGTCTAAACCAAACAAGTGCAGGAATAAAGAGACAAAAAGCAAGGAGAGATCATAAATAGCAGTAATTGAGCAGAGACAGGGATGAGAGAGAGAGAGAGAGAGAGAGAGAGAGAGAGAGAGAGAGAGAGAGAGAGAGAGTGGGCGGCAGATAACACAGACGAGCGACGCGGCGAGAGGGAAAAAGGCCGTGGGTGATTTAAAGGTGAAACAGCAAGCAAGCAAGCAAGCACGCACGCACGTACACACACACACACACACACACACACACACACACACACACACACACACAGCGCAGGAAAAACAAAACGATGAAAACTGGAAGGCCACAACGCAACCAGTGTCCCCATCACCCTCGCCGCGCCAAGCACCCTCCCAGTACTGTACCTCCGTCACGTCCCGGCGTCAGGGGATCCTTCAATTAAGCTTCCTGACTCGCCCAAACAAGGGTGACCCGCTGAACTTCACGCTCAAGGACACAAGCTCAATACGGATTCAAAGCGCCTCTTGCAGCAAGCCAAGGCGATGCGGCCTAAGCGACAGCACAGAATTGTTTTTTTTTTTTTTTCACTTCTCGTCGCCACTCTGAGCCAGACGTGATGCCCCGCTTGACTAACGAGATTGTAAGAAACTGCAGCGTTTTATCCTGATTTCTTACAGACGCTAGTGGAGACTGGTGTGGTTGTCAAGGATGTTGGTATGGTGACAGTGATTGCCTGAGGGTTTTTAAAGGAATGATTTTAAGAGTTTCAATCATTTAAAAGAAAAAACTCCAATGTAAAAAGCTGGCGTGTCATCTCTGCGGTCCTTTACAATGCTCCCTTTGGTGTGTGTGTGGTCTCAGTGATCATTTTAACAAGGATTTTCAACCATGAAAAGATAGATAAATTGTTCCCTTTCAGAGTACAAAGTGTTTAAGAATACGGAATGAAAAAACAAACTCAAATCACCATCAACAGTTGTGTTCCTTTCCTCGACATGCCTCAGTTTCCGCTGCGTCACAACACACAACACACACAGTCTGGGTAGCACACGCCCGCAGACCTTAATCACAGGGTTGCCACACGCGCGGCTGCAACAAAAACAACACGAGGACGAGTCTTGCCAGGCTGTGGACCGCCACTCGTCTGTACCCCTCAAAGTTATCCATCGTCCCGCTGCACCTCACAGTATGAAGGCTTTTCAAGGGTATTTTCTTGGTTCTAGTGACAGCAATTAACCCAAGAATCACCAAGAAGAAATGAAACATGTAACAAGGAGGAATGAGATAAGTATGAAGAAATGAAGTAGGTAAGAAATAAATGAGGGTAGACGGTGACAAACACGAAAGCAGACACCTACCAAGATTACATATATACAAGAAGCTATCAGCACAGTAGAACACGTATTCCTGCACAATCATAAGGAAAACAAACGAAGACAGGACATCCATAGCGAAGTGGAGACAGCGGTGCGTGTATCCGTTTGGTTCGTGTCCTTTCCTTTCATCCTAATGTGTTTGGCAGCTTATGTTCCTGACCAGAAGAGCATGAAAGGTTTGTTACTGGATGTTGTCAGGTTTTTCAAGGGTGTTTTCTTGGTTCCAGAGACAGACCAGCACGATTTCTGCACCACCAATCAGAAAAACACGCGTGAACACCCGCCTGATCATGCTTGGCCACTGAAAAAACGTCCTGGTCAGTCCTTAAAGCGTCTGGAAACACGAGTCTCCGTGACGCGCCGCTACCTCCACCACTCCCTCCCCTGTCACCACCTACCAAATAATCAATGGAATGGCAACCTATCTGGAAATCAGCTTCTAAATGCCCCGCAGAGGAGATAACTGTATAAAGTCACGTGGCAGTATTAAGATTGTCCTCACTCACTCCCAGGCTCCTGCAAGTAGACAGGTAACACTGCAGGTGGAGGTGGCGCGGCGAGGTGAAACTAACGAACACGTGTACTCCTCTCCACCTGTACACACCTGAGCCACACCTGCCAAGTATCTCCTTAGTGTCATTACTATTAGCTGTGTTTATTGGGTTTGGTATAATATTTTCATTTATTTGTTTATCTTTTTTATGACTGAATATGTTACAACTGCTAATGATAAAGCTACTACTACTACTACTACTACTACTACTACTACTACTACTACCACCCCATCAAGGCCTACTAGAGCTAAGTCTTCCTCCTTCCCCTCCTCCTCTTCCACCAAGAAATGCCGTGACCTTAGCCGCGAAACTGTCTTGTAGTACGATTTACGAGGCATTCTCTCTCTCTCTCTCTCTCTCTCTCTCTCTCTCTCTCTCTCTCTCTCTCTCTCTCTCTCTGAACACAGGACACTGACTTGCACCTCTTCCTTCACTGAATGCTTGATAGTTTGTGCTATTAACAAAATCACCGTCGCTTCCTTTTTTCCCCACCGGCCATTCTCTCTCTCTCTCTCTCTCTCTCTCTCTCTCTCTCTCTCTCTCTCTCTCTCTCTCTCTCTCTCTATCGTCCACCCCCTTTCCTGCCTCCCAAGTTAACCGCAACTCAACCGCGCATCCATTACGATAACCAACACTCCCCTCCGACACACACACACACACACACACACACACACACACACACACACGTCACGTCACCATCTGCCTCCTGTTCACGTCACTGAGGAAAACGGTTACATGCAATCATAAAATATAAGACCAAACTAAGATAACAATGACCTTACCTAACCC
Organism: Scylla paramamosain; assembly: GCF_035594125.1. Taxonomy (NCBI): domain Eukaryota; kingdom Metazoa; phylum Arthropoda; class Malacostraca; order Decapoda; family Portunidae; genus Scylla; species Scylla paramamosain. The sequence goes on along the minus strand of NC_087166.1, from coordinate 22,828,992 downwards.
AACTTAACCTAACCTAACTTAAACTAACCTAACCTAGCCTAACCTAACCTAACTTAAACTAACCTAACCTAGCCTAACCTAACCTAACCTAACCTAAGCTAACTAAGCCTAACCTAACCTAACCTAGCCCAGCCTTGCCAAACCCGACTCATCAACACGAATGAGTCAATATTGAAACTTGCATAAAGACTGCCTCGGTACCTACTGCAGTAATAGGTATGTTATCT
>NC_087166.1:22813765-22826265 GCF_035594125.1 Scylla paramamosain | reverse complement strand
TAAGTACGGTTTGTGTGTAACCTAACTTAACTTTATCTGCTCTCATCCTTAGTTCACCTCGTCCTGTTTTTTTTTTTTTTTTTTTTTGCAAGTCAGACCACGTCAAAGAATTAATAGCCAGCTTTTGCACTCTCCTTCAAAAAATAAATACGTAAATGAATTAAGACGCAGTTCAAAGACACTCTTAACAAAATAAGCAAAACGCATTGAAATTTAGCCAAGAATAAAGAGAAAAAAATATTAAAATGTAAATGATCGAAAATTTCTCTCTCTCTCTCTCTCTCTCTCTCTCTCTCTCTCTCTCTCTCTCTCTCACCTTGCAGTGGAGGCGTGCCGGGGCGCCGCGTGTGCCGCTGACTGGTGGTGGCGTGGCTGGCGGCGCTAATACATCCTCAGGTGGCGGCGGCGATGCAGGAGACGTTCGCGCCAAAAACTTGATAATCCTTCAGGTAGTGAGTGCACTGTTGGTCGCCCACACCCCTCAACACTCCACACTCCCCGCACACTCCACACTCCTCGCCACACCCGCGCTACGCTCCTCTACTGTCGAGTCACGGTCACACAAAACGACGCACACACACGGAACACGCAGGAATCACCAGGTACTCACTACACGGCGGGAGCGCAACGCCAGCAACCCTCCCCCACCAACACAATGTGTGGTACTAAATCTCGAACTGGCACCTGCTGAACACATGGCGGGAACAGCAGCTATCGTACCGCACACACCGCATCTAGCACGCTATACTCTCTTCTCATGTAAACTTCAGTATAGACATCTTATTTCTTCCTTAAGTCGATTACACGTATTACCAACATATCTAAATATAACGCCAAGACGTAAGACATTACTGTGTTTTTAAATTACCAACAGTTTCCATGCCTGCCCTGTCAAGCGAATGGTGACAACACTTCAAGCAATAATTATTAACTAATAGGTGGGAACTGATGAAATAAATAAGTATGGTAAATCTTAATGCTCCTGATAGCGGTAGTAACTAGAATGACTCGCCTTGTCATGGATGTTGTCGTGCGGCAGGCAGTGGAGTGGTTCGTGTACCTGTATGTGTGTGTGTGTGTGTGTGTGTGTTGGCCGCTGCAGGACACATGCAGAACTGAAAAAATTACATAGGCGTTCTTCTAAATTTTATCATTTGATATACGTAATTATCTGGTCACTCGTTTTCTGCTCTCCTTCCTCGTTCCTTTTATCATCTCAAGTTCCTTTCCCCCTCCTTGAAATGATAGGTATTGAAGATCACGACTAGAATACCCTTCGTTTCCAAAGACAACGATTTTGGCAAAGACACCTACCATCCTCAAACAAACCGTAGTAACACAATAACAACAGGCAGACACGCGCAGCAGCGGTCTAGGCGAACCAAACGTGCACCGGGATGTGAGTGCAGAGGGCATACATGGTGCGGCTCAGCCCAGTGGCGTGGATTCAGCTGATTGGTTGGAAAACTATTACATAAATACAAGCTGACTGAGACGAATTTCTGGTTTCGAAAAGTACAAATAAGCAAGAAAACCTGTGTGTTCCAATATGGTATCACTAGAAGTTGCCTATGAGAAATTAGAGATAAAAAAAAATATCAGTAGGGTTATGGCTGCTTCATTACCGCTCAGATTCAGATTCGACTTCTCCCTAACGATACAGAAAGATTCAGCAGCTCTCGTGTTCCTGGGACTGTGTAGAGATACCAGTGAAAGGATGATTGAGGCAGTGAAGGAGTTCCTGGTGAGAATGTGGGCGTGCCGGATGTAAGGACAATTATCATTTCTTTTTTTTTTTTTTTCTGCTTATTTTGTCTGTTTTTTTCTTTCTGCAGGAGTTGTCGATCCAAAGGCCTGGAGTGATCCAGAGCCACTTGTAGCATCAAGATCATGATCGAGATCCTTGTTATTGGTGTTGGAAGTCCTGCTCCCTAACTTCATGGTCGTTATTCCTAGACTGACCTCTGATTTTCGAAAAGCTAACATCAACTGCAGGTAATTGAGTCCTCAGTGAAATTTCCTTATGCTTAGATATACGAATTTTAAGGTTTCGGCTTTTGAACTCAGTCAGGACATGGCAAGGCGTAAACCACTGCATATTTGAACATAAAGGAGTATGAACAACATCTTTATAGTTAAACAGAGAGCCAGTGGCATTCTTATCAACAACAAAAAAATAATAAATAAATAAATAAAAGAATCTTAAGGTTAACTCAGGGGAATGTTTCCTTGGCAGGCCACTCACGCTGCTTCCAAATTGATAACTGAAGAGATCCTGGAACAGTAGCTGTATATATTCACTTTACTTATTAATGCCACTTGCTTTTTTTTTCTGTATATCTAAATTTAGGTAGAAATCGTTTAATCTGTTCATCAATCACATTTTCATCTTTACCCTCTTTTCCTTAATTCTGCCCCCCCCCTCTCTCTCTCTCTCTCTCTCTCTCTCTCTCTCTCTCTCTCTCTCTCTCTCTCTGTGTGTGTGTGTGTGTGTTTCTTTCCTTGTCTATTCGTCTATCTACTTATCTGTCTAAATGCCAGTCTATTTGCAGTGGCAGGGATAGCGGAGGAGAGACTAGCAAAACTCTGCGGGTGCGAGGCGGACTCCGGCAGGATAACGCCGTGACACACTTGGGTGCCGTGTAAAGCCTGCCTCGGGTTAGTCCGTCCTGAGAGACGAGGGATCATTGGAATGACTGTCTGTGTGTGTCTTCATCAAAGGAAAGCACTCTCTATATTTGCACTGATGTGTGTGTGTGTGTGTGTGTGTGTGTGTGTAGAGAGAGAGAGAGAGAGAGAGAGAGAGAGAGAGAGAGAGAGAGAGAGAGAGAGAGAGAGAGAGAGAGAGAGAGAGAGAGAAATTGTCTGATTACTTAATTGATAAATAGAAAGTTTGACGTCCCAACAACTGAGAGAGAGAGAGAGAGAGAGAGAGAGAGAGAGAGAGAGAGAGAGAGAGAGAGAGAGAGAGAGAATCAGTTTAATGGACCGAAACACTCGTCATCTGCTCCTTGTTAATGACTCGACACACCACAAGCCATCCACCTCCAGCTCATGCCTCGTTTTCTACACCGCCTTGCTCGGGGCCATTCAAGGGAGGACTAAGTAAAGTGGAAAACAAATCTTCACAATCCTTGAGTTGAAATAATTAGTTAACAAAAGGAATTAGTATAGTATTGTACTTCTAGATTACTGTTACTCGTACTTTTTATATTGTTTGAAATTCGTCATTGTTGCTTGTATGTATTATTGATTGTGATACATATTCCCATAGCTTTTTTTTTATGTAAGAGGGACATTGATCAAAGGGAACAAGAACAAAAAAATAGTAAATAAATAAATAAATAAATAAAATCCCACTGAGGTGCCAGTCCGGAAGTGAAGGTCAAAAGTGTCATACAAAATTGAAGGATAAATGTCTTGAAACCTCCTTTTTGAAAGAGTTCAAGCCATAGGAAGGAGGAAATACAGAAACAGGCAGGGAGTTCCAGAGCTTATCAGAAAAAAAGGAATGAATGATCGAGAATACTGGTTAACTCTTGCATTCGTGAGATGGACAGAATAGGGGTGACATAAAATAGAAAGTCTTGCGCAGCGTGCCGTGGGAGAGGGCACAGAGGATCAGAGGAACAATTAGCGTGAAAATAGCGGTAGAAGATAGCAAGATGTGCAACAGCCTACCGCATGAACGGGTTCAGCGACAGTGTTGGCGGGTGGGCTGTCAGAGTGCGGTGATGCATCCTTGAGTCTCCATGACCACAACTTGAGAACCACTCTTGAAAACCCCAGTAACTTTGTCAGGGAGCCTGGGATGGGTGGACAGAGATACGTGGGAGATGGGAGTGGCCTTCATCCTCCAGTGAAATCTCAGACTATGATGATGATGATGATTAGGATGTTGATGGTGGCAGTGGTGGTGGTGATGAGTATAAAGACGGATTTGAAGTGGAAAGATATCACTAGTCTTGTCTTTCCTTGTGTCGTCATTGCCTTGTTCTCCTCCCTGTATAGTTTCCTTTCCCACGCCCCCTCTCAGCCTCACACCTGAACCGCAGCAGGCGCCTCCACACCTGCTCCCCGCGTCACGTGCTGGGTCACATCTCCACGCCCACACTATGAACTACGTGTCCATCACTCATCACCACCTGCCGTCAACAGTCACCACTCTCAGCCGTCACCAGTTGAAGTACTGAAGGGGAGACGAAAAGGATGAACAAGGACGAAAAGAACATACAAGCTGCTACTACTGCTACTACTACTACTACTACTACTACTATTACTACTACTACTACTACTACTACTACTACTACTACTAATAATAATAATAATAATAATAATAGTGATAATAATAATAATAATAATAATAATAATAATAATAATAATAATAATAATAATAATAATAATAATAATAATAATGCTACTTTTACTATTGCTGCTGCTACTACTACTACTACTACTACTACTACTACTACTACTAATACTACTCCTACTTCTACTACTACTACTACTACTACTACTACTACTACTACTACTACTACTACTACTACTACTACTACTACTACTACGACTAAGGCTTTCTTAACAATAATAACAAGAAGAATAGAAGAGGAAGACGAACATTATCATCACCACCACTACCACATTATCATCACCACCACTATCACTACTATCACTGCCACTACTACTACTACTACTACTACTACTACTACTACTACTACTACTACTACTACTACTACTACTGCTACTGCTACTGCAAATACTACTACTACTCCTACCACTACTACTACTACTACTACTACTACTACTACTACGAATGCTTGATGACAAAAGTAACAACTGAAGAACACACACACACACACACACACACACACACACACACACACACACACACACACACACACACACACACACACAATCTCACCTCCACGTGTGTACCTCTCACTTAATCACCTCACCTGGATTGCTTGATAACCTCACCTTGTCTCAAAGAAAAAAAAAGTGACGCTAGGAAAAAAAAATAGCAAACAAAACAAAGAAAAAGGTAAAAAATAGTCGTTCATTTTATACATTCGTTAATTTTTTCCTCGTAAAGTGAACGCGTGTGCGTGTGTACGTGTGTGTGTGTGTGTGTGTGTGTGTGTGTTAATTTATATAATCTATAGCACAGTTTCATCTCGAGGCATATTGATGTAGTCACACTGTCATTGCTTAAAACTATCCCTCGACCACCTCTCTTCACTGCATTAATACACTTTACCTGCTCCACCTTACTTGCCTTTATTGAAATTGATTGACCAACTAAATGACTGACTGACTGCCTAACTAACCAACTTACTAACTGACTGACTGACTAACTGGCTGACTGACTGGCTTACTAACTAACTAACTGACTGACTGAATAACTGACTGACTGACTGGCTGACTTCTATAATTCCCCTGCAGCTTTGTTATACGTAATTCTATGCAATATTAGAAGTAACTTTTATTGTCAAACTCTTCTTTATCTCCTTTACTCCTTTACTCCTTTACTAAGTTTCTCTACCAATACCACCACCACAACCACCGCCACCACCACCACCATCTCTTACTCTTCAGGCTCCTCTCTGTATACACTTCCCTTTCCTTCCTCTCTCATTATGTCCCTCCATCACCGCACTCTCTCCACTACCCTCACCACATCCCTCCCTCTCCACCCACGCCTCACTTCCTCCACTTTCCCTTCACATACCCTCTTGTCATACCCTCTGCACCTCATCTTCACATTTGCCTCTCATTCGCTCTCCATTCCCTCTCCCTTCTCGTCTTCTGTCGTGTGGGCGTGTTGGGGGAGAGGTTGTGAGTAATTTTGTCTGTCTGTTAGTCTGTTTATTCCTGTCTCTGAATGTATGTACGTATGTCGATTTGTCTTTCTATCTGTGTCTGTTTATCTGTTTATCTGCATTCCTCTCTCTCTCTCTCTCTCTCTCTCTCTCTCTCTCTCGCAACACGGGTATTTCACTCTCCTTCCGTCACAGGAGATCTGAAGGAGCGCGGGGCAGGAGGGCGGGCGTGGCCTCACCTCCTGGCGCCCCGCTACAGACTCTCTTAACCTTTCCGTAATGAACCGACCTCGCGCCCTCCCTTCCCACACTTTCTACCGGAAGGCGTCACATCGTCCTTGTTTCAGTACCGCAGCCACGGGAGGAAAGAGCCGCGAAGGGGGGAGGCGGGAACACACACACACACACACAAACACACACACATTTCCCTAGTCTTCCCTACTAGTTCTTTACAATTAATCTCTCCATACGTGCCTCGGTATCCGTCATCACGTCTCACCTTGATACTTCGCTACACAAAATCCTGTTCTGAAACACTTTAGCGCCGCATCCCGACTACTTTTAAGACTCTACAAAGCTGAAGTCACACTGGTTTTTAAGGGTCTTTTTACGATTCTAGTGACAGATTAACAAGATCCCCACTTTATCAACAGGAGAAACACTCGTAAGAACCCAGCTAATCATCTCTGTGGCCTTTGGATATAGTCGTGATGAGAAAGCGAAGCGTTTCAGAATACTTGTCACAGTCTCTCGCAGCGTCTTGCCACCACCTCCCCGTACTCACGTCTGCCTCCCTCCACGTGACTTACTCTGGCGGTCGTCTTCGTGAGATTTAACCCTGCCGCTACGTGATGGGAAGGTGTCTGCCTGGGTGTAGTCGCCTGGTGGGTGGTGTAGGGGTGAAGGGCGTGGTGATGCGTGTCTGCAAGGGAAGGACGCGGGTGTCACGAGATTGGGACGTTTTAGGGTGAAAGTTCGTGAGTTTGTAAAGAGAGAGAGAGAGAGAGAGAGAGAGAGAGAGAGAGAGAGAGAGAGAGAGAGAGAGCACTCCTATGGTATCTTGGTCTGAATTCAACTATAAAACGAAAAAAAAAAAACTAACATCGAACAAACAAAAACATCATCTCTGAAGTAGAAATTATCATTATTACATTTCTATTTCATTTATGTTTATCATCTCTTTATGAAGTGAAAGTCCGGTCGGTTACGTGGTAGAAATACTTAATCAGGAAAAGTAGTCCCGCTTTTCGTCGTAATCTGACAAAAAAAAAAAAAAACAATACAATGCAGCTGGCAAGAGGATGCAGTAAGACAGTGAAGAGAAGACGATTGTATCCCAGAATTTCAGAGCGCTGTGGGTGAAGGAATGGAGAGATTGGTCAACCCTTGAATGAGAGAGGTGGGCAGGACAGGAATGTGATGAAGTGGAGGTAGAGACTTTGCAATGACAGAGATGGTAGAAAGAAAAAAAATAAATAAAAATAAATAAAAAAATAAATGAATAAATGAATAAAGAAAAAGAAAGCCATTTTTTAGTACCACTTGTAGAGACAGATTACAATACATATACTTATCTCTTATCCACACACACACACACACACACACACACACACACACACACACACACACACAACCAGGCATCTGAGGCAATGATCCGGAAGCTAATTACAATAAAACCAAATTACCTTCTGTTCTCCAAATAACAATAACAAATGGTAAGTAATATTAGTGAAAGTGATAATTAATAGACGTTATTTTGGAGAAGGAAATTTGAAAAGATAGGCAGGAAATTGGCACGATGCTTCTTTGTGCAGAGAGAGAGAGAGAGAGAGAGAGAGAGAGAGAGAGAGAGTCATACTTTACCTATTTCCCTCTCTACTCTCACTGTGATATTCCAGTAGGTAGGTCTTGAGGAGAAAACTCAGGAGATTCGAACCTTGTCTATGCCACCTTGAAACACTCGGGCAAAATCCTTACCAACTGACCACCACTTCTCTAAGGCATCGATCTTCATGTTCCTCATTTGTTTTAACGCCTGACCAGGACTGCTCTTACCAGGGTCGCGTGAAAGGCACTGAAGTTTTTATTTATTTATTTTTTTCAAGGATGTTTTAGTAATTCCAGTGGTATTTTAGCTAGAATTCTCCACTATTCCGGGAAAATACATGGTGAGAATCTGACATTTTGCTGTCCATCACCTCCTCCTCTTTTTCCACCTCCGTTTTTCTCTTTGTCCTCTCTCTTCCTTCCAGACATTTTTTTTTTATCGTTTTTCTTTATTCCTCCGTTAGTTTCCTTTCCTCTTTGAAAATAGTATTGATGGAAGCTCGAGGCGTTTAAAAATACGAGCTTGAGTCTCGTCCACTTTGTTGCAACTTTTCCTCCTCTTTCCCCTCCTCCTTAATCAACTTCTTCTCTTCCTCTGTAATTTCCTGCCACTAGCCAAACCTGACGGAGTGAAGGAATCAAAGTAAATTTCTTTCCATCGTTTAGAATCCGGCATTCCAACGCATCCTGATAGATAGATAGATAGATAGATAGATAGATAGATAGATAAATAGATTGATAGATAAATAGATAGATAGATAAATAGATTGATAGATAAATAGATAGATAGACATGTTGACAGAGAAGCTTGTAGATAGATAGATAAGCATATAGATAGATAGACAGATAGATAGATAGATAAATAGATAGAAAGATAGACATGCTGACAGATAAGCGTATAGATAGATAAATAAACATGTAGATAGACAGACAGATAGATAGATAGATAGATAAACATATTGATAGACAGATAAATAAATAAACATAGTGATAGACAGATAGATACATAGATGGATAGACAAACGTACCAACGCCTGTATAAGACGTCCTTAGCTTCAGTTACGAAAGCATCACAACTATTTACACGAGCCGTAGCGAAGAGAGTATTTTTCAGAAAGCTGGGTTGATCTCGCATTGTTGGGGTCTTTGTCCTAAGCTTTGTTTGACAGTTTGCAAGACTCGCTTAAACCTTGTCTTCTAATGCGGATGGAAAGTTTAAGATGACAGAAATTCCCTCGTTTTCTTTGCGTTCACCTGTCTTCACTGATTTCTTTTAAAGGAGAGAAGTGGTGGCAATGCTTCGAAACTACAGCGGCTACTCGTCAGGCTGGATTTTCTACGTACAGCAAGGTAAGCGTGACAGTAGAGAGGTTAGCCCAAAAAACACAGGTAAAAACATCAGGTGACGAAAGGACAGATGAGTTCAGTGGATGGAACTTTTGTCCGAATTACGAAACACTTTGCTCTCTCACTATGACTACTCTCAATGGCAACAGAAATGACGTCAGATTCGCAAGAGTGTTTCTTCCATTAATAACGTAGAAATCTTGTTAATCTGTCACTACAACCGTAAAAACTCCCTTCAAAACTCATGTAGCTTTAACTAGAGCATTTTGAATATAGTGGAGGTGAGGCGCTGAAGTGTTTTAGAAAATAATCTGAGATCTGTGGCACATTCTCTCTTTCTCCTCCTTCCAAATCTTGCCTTCCTTCTCTAACTTTATCTTCTCCAGCCTTCCTCCTCTCTCACCGTGATCCTCCCGGCCTCCACTCATCCAAGGGGAAGACATTGGATGAACCGCTGTTTTCTTAATGGATGCAGCGGTGAGAGACATGCGGTGCTGCGTTCATCCTTCCCTCGCTCACCCTCTCCACCCTTTACCCTTCCCTTCGTCAGCCTTTCTATTATACAAGCTGCTCTCACCTCCTCCTCTTCCTCCTACCAAACAGTCTTGCAAGGACTTAAAGGTTTGGCTTTCCTTTGTATTCTTTTGTTTTCCCCCCTCTCCTCCTCCTATCCTTTTCCTCTTCTTCCGCTCCCCTCTCTTCCTTTCTTCTCTCCTCACTTTTTGTTAATTTTGTTTTCTTCCTCCGTTAGTTTTCTTATGTCTTTCTTTTCCACAACTTTCATTTACATCCTTCTCTTCTTCCTCCTCCCCGTTTTTTTTTTTTTTTTACACTCGCTCACTCACTCACCCTTGAGCTCCCTCGGCTTTCCCTCTCACTTCACCCTTCCCTCACTCTCTTCCTTAGTTTCCCATCGACAGCTCTAGATAGATGGATACATACATATTGCATAATAACAGAGACATATAGATAGATAAATAGATAGATAGATAGGTATATAGAAATTGATAGACAGATTGATTGATTGATAGATACACAAACATAGCTACACACACACACACACACACACACACACACACACACAGTCGCGAGCCACTCTACTACGACAGTTCAGAGTAATTCAGTCGTGATTGTTCTCTCGATCAACCAACAACAGTGTTAGAAAGTTGATAGCAGTGGGAGTTAGATAAGTACAGGAGAAGGAGGAGGAGGAGGAGGAGGAGGAGGAGGAGGAGGAGGAGGAGGCAGGCACCTGGGAGTGGAGGGGAACGGCTGTCTGGCCATGGCTGCCTGTCACTGGTGTTCGGAAAGCCTGGGAGACAGTGAGCCGCGACAGGCCATTAGCGGCGCGTCCCAGCCGGAGCGATGAGCCTCAAAGCAGCACTCGTCCATCACCCTGACTGCCGCCGCGGGCCGCTGCGGTGCCTCCCACACGGACCGCCGCCAACCACGAGCAGAGCGAGGGGCAGGTCCTCCCGGCTGGCCTAGTTAACGAGGCAGCCAGTCATTGCCTCGTTACCCAGGCGGCGAGGCTTGTTCATAGACATTTACAGTCCTGCTGGAGCTTAACAGTCAATTGTCGGCCAGATTTATAGTGTCTTCACGCACGTCATAACGCAGGTAGAGTGTGCCAGGTGTGTGGGAACAGTGAGCACCGTCTCACCAACACGAGGACACCCGCGGCGGTGCATCACAGTGAGGGACGCGGTGCTGGAACACGGATGTGGCGCCTCGCCGCGAAACAACATGAACAGTGTCTTGACTCCCTTTGGTGCAAGACTGTGTTGTGTGGTTACGGCGTCCACTGCACGACAAAGGTTTCTCCCAAACTGTTCTTTTCAATTGCAGGGCATCCCGGAAAAAAAGAAGAGGGAGAGAGATTGAAAAAAAAAAAAAGGCGTTTCTCATCGTTCCATCTAGTTTTGTCTGCTGTGATTCATTTCACTATCCGCAGGTTGCAACTGGATTATAATTGTCCGCCACTTGACGTTTCACGTCAAGTCCGCTTTGCTGAAATTACTGTCGAGGAGTCTTCAACTCTGGCCTGCCTCTCTTACCACTCCATGCTGCGCCAGACATTATTCTCTCCGTTCTCTTTGCGGCATCCTGAAGTTTTCGTTATACGTCTTTGGCAAGATCACAACTTTCTGGTGCGTATGTTAAAGCAAGTAAAATATAGTGATTATTTTCTTTACTGATTTTTCACAACTCTGCTTTGTATATTAAAAACAATCCATCTTACCGTTATCTCTCCTCTAACCTCTTTTCATGAGCTGGGCTGCGAAGTGATCGCAACCCGCGTCTTGTTTCAATAATGACTGCACGATTTTCCGATGAGTTTCATAGCATACCTCATATTAAATTTTGTACTTCGGTGTGGGAGAATGGATGGCGTGAGACCTCCAGATTCTAGAAACACTTTGTTCTTTAAGGGGAACGTGGCGGAAGGAAAACAGGGAGAGAGAGAGAGAGAGAGAGAGAGAGAGAGAGAGAGAGAGAGAGAGAGAGAGAGAGAGAGAGAGAGAGAGAGAGAGAGAGAGAGAGAGAGAGAGAGATGTAACACTCGTATGTATGTTTTATTGGTTTTTGTGTTTTATGTTGTATGGTTCCTCTACCTCATGTTTCCTATTTATCATATTTGTGAACGAGTTGATTAAAGTAATGAAAGAAAAATGTATGGTTCATGTATGTTTCTATTTTGTTTAATATATTTTGTGTGTTTTACGTTTTCGGTATGTGTTCTACTTATTCTGTTCTATGTATTTTATACGTTTCATATGTGATGTATTTCGTCCGGTTTTTTTTTTTTTTTTTTTTTTTTTTTTTTCATATTCTAAATGTTTTATGTGTTGTGTAGTATGTTTTAGGTGTACCATGTGCTTTATGGTGTGTCATGAGTGTCATAATTTTGTCATGAGTTATGGAATTATGTTATGGAATTCATGTGTATAAGATAATTTGATCTGCTATAGGCGTTTTATGCTTTTGTTTGTATAAATGGGCGTTTTGTGTGTTTAATACTTTGTTGCGTTTTAAGTCATTTATAGATTTTTAAAGAAAGTATTTTTATGGACCATATCCTCTGAGTCCTTTTGTAATTGTAATCACTTGTTGTGGTCAATAAATTATCTATCTATCTATCTATCTATGCTTATGAAGAGATAGTTGTTGTTGTGTTGTTACTGTTGCTACTGCTGTTGTTGTCACTGTTGCTATTGCTGCTGCTGCTGTTATTGCTGCTGCTGCTGCTGTCGTTGTTACTGTTGTTACTGGTGTTGTTATTGTTGTGTTGTTACTGCTGCTATCTATAGTGTTGCTGTTGTTGTAGTTGAAAAAACCTACACAAAAAAGCGCCTTCGATAGCTCAGTTGGTAGAGCGGTGGACTGTAGTTGGTTCAGAAAGCAGACATCCATAGGTCACTGGTTCGAATCCGGTTCGAAGGACAAACCTTTTGGCAACGGATGCAGTGTGAGGTCAGGTCCGGGACGGAGTTGAGAGAGATAAGG
>NC_087166.1:22676265-22808765 GCF_035594125.1 Scylla paramamosain | reverse complement strand
CTATGCCAAGTTACCGTGGTCAACAATAACATGTGGCCAGTGGTCAACAATAACGACTTAACATTGGCATCAACTGGAGCATGTACAGTGGCGGACGACACTTCTTAACAACTGGCCACGATATGCGTTTGTGTGTGTGTGCGTGTGTGTGTGTGTGTGTGTGTGTGTGTGTGTGTGTGTGTGTGTGTGTGTGAGTGTGTGTGTGTGTGGCACAGAGAGAGAGAGAGAGAGAGAGAGAGAGAGAGAGAGAGAGAGAGAGAGAGAGAGAGAGAGAGAGAGAGAGAGAGAGAGACGGGTAGGCAGAAGCAAATGAATATAGGGAAGCTAAAATCACACTTGCTCTCATGCTCTTTTCTATTTTCGTCGTTTAAACACATTATTCTCATGAAAACCCTTAAAATTTCAGTTATCACACACACACTCTCTCTCTCTCTCTCTCTCTCTCTCTCTCTCTCTCTCTCTCTCTCTCTCTCTCTCTCTCTCTCTCAAGACAGAAAATGCAGTGTAACACACACACACACACACACACACACACACACACACAGAAATGCGTTTAATTTTTCCCATACTCCTGTGACTGCTGCCGTGAAAGGCAGTCGGTCTTATCATGGAAACGATTCCTTGTACACATAGATGTGATCACTCATATTTTTTAGGGGGTTATTTATCTATTTTTGTGGTTAATTCTGGTTTTCGTTCACCTCAGAGTCTGGAAGCATACGGAGGTTTACCTAAATATTGCTGTACAGCCAGCGAGGGAGGCAGGAAAAATGTCTGTCTCGGCCCTTATTTTTATGTACGGCACTTCATTTTGAAACTCTCAAGAACGACTCCTGACTGGACTGCACTATATGTTCTGACCTACCATATACTTCAACTAACACACTGAACATTGATGGAGAGAAACTGGAATGGAGGGACGTCCCGGGTCTAGGTACCATGATGACGTCAGTGATGACGTCACATCTTAATTTACGCATGTTAATCTATTTTGAAATCGACCCCTCGAAAACACGGAGCTAGACTGGAATGCTTTATATGTTCTGACTTGATAAATGCTTCAAAAGTATCCAGAATATAAAAACATTTCCAGCCTGAATAATTATAAGGAAAATTTCAAGAAACGATCTGTAAATTTTAGGAACGGGGCCACACAAACCTTATAATATCGAGATGGAAAGCACAGCTAGGCTAGATTATATTACATATTCTGAATGCAAAAAATCTATACTTTCCGGATGAATAAAGAAAACACAAATTCCTCGTCGTAGAAAGAAAATAATTTTTTCAAATGTAGCAATGATATTATTTTAAATTTGAAAATACTGGTAGTTAGACCACATTTTATTGAATATTATTACTTGGGACACGTATCTTATATTTTTAAGTCTCTAATCAAACACTAAAACAATCCTAGGTATTCTAATAAAAAAAATGAAAATTTATAAAATGACGAGTGTTATTTTGACGAGGAACAAAACCACAGCAAGACAAGACCTTATTACATATTTTAGCTTGTTTTACTTTTCTGTCAAAAAAAAAAAAATCAAAACGGTGCAAACTTCACTAATAAAAGATAAAAAAAAAAAAAACGTGATAAACAGCCGAAGTAGTTTTTTTTTTTTCCACCGATCTTCCGTAGCTCTTCTTCCTCTCCCCTCCCCCTCACCCTCCTCCTCTCTCCTCCACTTTCACCTCCTCCACCTACTCCTAGAAAACGATCCTTTAAGTCACTTGGAAACCCTCGAAATTACGCTAAATATATGACGGGAAATTATAATTACCTTAGCCGCGGCAGGACGGGGCGGGGTTAGTAGAGGCTTGGCATGGTTCGGCGGCGCTGGGCAGGTCGAGGCGCCACGGATACAGTGGTGTGGTAGTTTGGTGTGGTGTTGTGTGGTGTAGTATGGTATGATGTGTGTGGTGGTGGTGGTGGTGGTGTGTGGTGGTATCTGATGGTGGTGTGGTGTGGTGGTGTCGTGTGGTGTGGTATGGTATGGTGTGGTGTGGTGGTGTCGTGTGGTGTGGGATGGTATGGTGTAGTGGTGGTGTGTGATGGTGTGGTGTTAACACTACGGTTCCACAAGCTTAACTAACTTATGTGTGTGTGTGTGTGTGTGTGTGTGTGTGTGTGTGTGTGTGTGTGTGTGTGTGTGTGTGTGTGTGTGTGTGTGTGTGTGTGTGTGTGTGCATTACTTCATTTATTTCGGTGTAGGTACTTAAGAATATAAGCAAGTGTGTACTATCAAGTAAACTCTAACGTGGTATAAAAGTGAATGAAAAAGGTGAAAAATGACGAACAATTTTGACAGCACAGAAGTGTTAAGCCTTAGGTAAATTCATCTTCATTCATCTTCTCCATTTCTTCTTACTTATTTTATCTTCTTCCCTTCTTATATTCTGTATTTTGTCTTCTTTCTTCTTTTATTCTTTCTTATTTATTCTTTCTTGACAATACAATATATACTGTGGTGTGGGGATGACAACAGAAAAGAGAGAGAGAGAGAGAGAGAGAGAGAGAGAGAGAGAGAGAGAGAGAGAGAGAGAGAGAGAGAGAGAGAGAGAGAGAGAGAGAGAGAGAGAGAGAGAGAGAGAGAGAGAGAGAACATAAGAACATAAGAAATAAGGGAAGCTGCAAGAAGCGACCAGGCTTACACGTGGCAGTCCCTGTATGAAACACACCTACCTTTTTCCATCTGCTATCCCCATCCATAAACTTGTCTAATCTTCTCATAAAGCTCTCTAGTGTCCTAGCACTAACTACATGATTACTGAGTCCGTTCCACTCGTCTACCACTCTATTTGAGAACCAATTTTTTCCTATCTCCTTCCTAAACCTAAATTTTTCAAGCTTGAACCCGTTATTTCTTGTTCTATCCTGGTTGCTGATCCTAAGAATTTTGCTTACATCTCCCTTGTTATAACCCTTATACCACTTAAAGACTTCTATCAGGTCCCCTCTTAACCTACGTCTCTCTAAAGAATGTAAATTCAACAGCTTCAACCTCGCCTCGTAAGGAATACTCCTCATCCCCTGTATCCTTTTAGTCATTCTCCTCTGTACTGATTCTAATAGACCTATATCTTTCCTGTAATGTGGGGACCAGAACTGTACAGCGTAGTCTAGATGAGGTCTGACCAGCGCCAAGTATAACTTTAATATTACTCCCGGCCTTCTACTTTTAACACTCCTAAAAATGAATCCTAGTACCCTATTTGCCTTGTTTCTGGCTTCTATGCATTGCTTCCCTAGACGGAGTTCAAAGCTAACTATAACTCCTAAATCTTTCTCGTACCCTGTACCTACCAGAGTTTGGTTGTCTAATGTGTACCTATTGTGTGGGTTTCCTCTACCTACGCTAAGCACTTTGCATTTATTGATATTAAATTGCATTTGCCATCTATCCGTCCATTCATTCATTCTATCTAGAGAGAATGTCGAGGTCCTGGATGTTGCAAGGAATTGGTAAAAAAAAGGCTACTGGAAAACTCACAGACCTTTTCATATTTTAATTACTAACTACTAATTAATTGTATTTCTTACGAGTGAAAATATCTCACTCGGATTCATCTTCAAATCAAAGTTATTAGGTGTCACTTTATATCTCTTCAACTTATTCATTGATCAACGCAATCATCATGCAAAAGACAGACAATATCAAATGCATAAACACAACAAATATTTATTCAGCGCAATTAATGTTCAGTTAGAAAAACACACATGATATCAGCATCACATCAATTACTATAAAAATTCCATAACTGAGTAAATCTTCGTACACTACACAAACCTATCAAAACAACATAAAACATCAAATAGACATCCTACTCATTTTTTAGTAAGATAATGAATTTATGGACTACATTACGCTTTGAAACTCCACTTACTTTAAAGTTACTCCGTCCATCTCGACCTTTCTCTGGTCAAGCCCTCTGGAACCTCTGGCTCTCTGTCTGCTACTCTCTGCTACTGAAATATTCCACTGTTACACGCTATAATATACAATCGTTGGAGGACAGCCCATTTCCTTTAGAAAATCATCTTTATTTTCATAACATTTTACATATCTACAATTCACATTGCTCATTTACGCATAAGATCTGCCCACAGACAAGGTACTTGATACAGGCGCCAGTCAGAGGGTAGGGCCAGTTTGGAAGGGGAGCGTAAATGGGCGTAGGTATTTTTCTGTAGGCTCACTTGTTATTCCTGGTGCCCCACACCTCCTGGACGACGATCACTCCTCCTGACCTACTTTTACCTTCTCTTTCAATCACTTTCTCTGCCCTTCTCCCTACATCATTACCGTTAAGCCCTCTTAGAAACAAAGCTGCCTTCTCAGGTTTTAGTGCCGTCTTCCTGTTGTGGACTACGTGGGTCCAATGTCTATGATTGTGTTTTCTCGCCTCCCTCGATATCAAATGCGAATTACCTTCCCTTTACTGGGTAGTATGACAGCTGGTTATTCCCCCTACTTCATTCATCTTCTCCATCTTTTCTTTGTTGTTACTTATTCTATCTTCTCTTCTTTCTTCTTCCTTATTTTGTGTTCTTTCTTGTTTTTCTTCTCTCTTCTTTCTTCTTCCTTCACAAAACAATATATACTGAGGTGTGGGGTCACAGCAGAGAGAGAGAGAGAGAGAGAGAGAGAGAGAGAGAGAGAGAGAGAGAGAGAGAGAGAGAGAGAGAGAGAGAGAGAGAGAGAGTTAACCGAAATTTTAAAGGATTTCAGACAAATTTCATGAGAATAATGTATTAAATGATAAAAATAGTGAAGGGTATGAGATCAAGTGTGATTTTTGTTTCCCTATCTTCACGTGCTTCTGCATACCCGTCTGTTAGTCTGTCGGTCTCTCTCTCTCTCTCTCTCTCTCTCTCTCTCTCTCTCTCTCTCTCTCTCTCTCTCTCTCTCTCTCTCTGTCTGCTGTGACCCCACATCTCAGTATATATTGTTTTGTGAAGGAAGAAGAAAGAAGAGAGAAGAAAAACAAGAAAGAACACAAAATAAGGAAGAAGAAAGAAGAGAAGAAGATAGAATAAGTAACAACAAAGAAAAGATGGAGAAGATGAATGAAGTAGGGGGAATAACATGCAAAACTGCAGCCCACGACCAATATTATGGAGTGGACGTGAACTAGACGTGTGACTGCCATGATGGTGAAGAGAATTTGGGACATTTCTTCGCTGCCAGGAAGGAGAAAGATACTGCCAGTGTTTGCTGGTAGGAGAAGCGCTCATAGAGTATGTCAAAGAAAATGGCAGGAGTGGTGCTTGTTAAGCAACCATAGGAAGGTAGCAATAGATATGAACAGACTTTGTTAAACATCACCTAAGTTTTCCTTTGTTCATTTAGTCTAGGACACTTGTTCGTCTAATGAAAAATGACCAACTAGCACAACAACACGCACCATCCTGATCACGTGGTGTTGATGCAAATAGGGATGTTATGTTTACGTCCGCTGTATGTTAGCCGACGGCACCTCCCGAGGCAGAATAGTGGGAAGCCTCGGGTAGGAGTGACTCTCGTGCTAGTGGCTGCGTGAGCGAGCTATATCATAGTGTGCAGCGGAGGGCAACATCAAGATTGTTGGCGTGTCTCTCGCTGGAGTTAATGATACGTGTGTACAAAACTCTAAACAAACCCTATAAACTACAAGTGTTGTGCTGTCGCCGTTTTACTGATAAAAGACACCATCACATATTCGTGACGTCTCTCCAGAAACCAGAGACGCAGAGCACACATTGATATTGCTAACGTACCCTAACAGTAACCAGAGACGCACATTGCCTCATAAAAAAGAAAAGAGACATTCAGAAACATCAAGTTACTTTATTCCCCGTGAAAGGTGAATTCTTCAGTTATAACTATAAATAAAATTGTTAATAGTGCTTTAATTGAAACTTTCCCTCAATCCTATTAACAAAATGCTACCTTAAATACCTTTTAAAGACAATGTTCCTCCCGCTGGCGTGATAAACAGCCGATCAATGGAAACAATAAGTGGCGGAATGCCAGAATTAAATGGTGGCGTGGGACTGATGGAAACAAATGAGTTGTCATGCATCCGGCGGATCTGTTCCAAGGACAAACATGAGTAAGTCACGAGTCATTAACCTGTCGTGTGTGTGTGTGTGTGTGTGTGTGTGTGTGTGTGTGTGTGTGTGTGTGTGTGTGTGTGTGTTTTAAATACTAATGCGAATGCTTCATTACTGATAACTTTTCATGCTATTTAACAATGGTATTAACTTCTTTTTCCAGGCTGCGGACACACTCACTGGGACCTTAATAATCCAAGATCAAAATAATGTTTCTAATAAATATCTAAAAACAAAACATCTTGTACAAAAACCTAAGCTGTGTCAATGCTGAGCCTGACCAGACCAGTATCATTTTGTAGCATACCGCAAGCAACGTTTGCTTGTGTGACAAGACACACAGGGAGGGAGAGAGGAAGAAGAGATTCTCTTCTTCCTCTCTCCCTCCCTCCCCCTCTCATTCCTACCACCTACTGTCTAAACTTCACATGGAAAGCGTCACAGCAGGTAAACTATTTCCATCTATCGGAATTATACTCGAGCATGTTCTGCTTCTCCTTTTTCATCGTTTTTAGTGAAGTTGATGCAAAATTGAGTTGTTTTGCGTCCTGAAACGAGTGAGTCATGCTCTTATTTTACCAACTTAATCATTTCCTAAGGTCTTGATTTTGAAGAACGAAAAAAAAAAAATGCCGTATATTTAACATCCTTCCTTTGTTTTCAGATCAATAAAAACATCACTGTATTCCCACAACCTGCTTGAGGCAGAGCACACTTTGGTCACGGTAACCTTTGCTGACACAGGTTCACAAGTCACGATGAAGTTACAAGGCAGGATGGTTTTATGTGTATCAAATTTGGGAAAGTCTCACACTCAGTTCTGTTTTCGTTGATGCCTGCCAGTGCTTGTGCTCACTGCTAACTAACAGTGTGAAAAGATTTCCTTTTGTCATTGAAGCTCATCCTCACAGATCGTCCTCGAAGTCAAGGATTATTATCGATCATGTCCTCGAAAACAAGGATTATTCTTGACCTCGTCCTCCAAACCAAAAGGTTGTTTTCGAAGATCGTTCTCGTTCTCGAGGATCGTCCGCACAGATCGTTCTTGACCTTGTTCTCGAAGTCCTTCTTTGTACTCGAGGATCATCCTTGTCTCGAAACTTGTCCTCGACGAAAACTTGTTGAAATTATTGTGTTAGTGATGGTGATGTGTGATAAACTCAGAGTCAGCCCTTCGGAGGACAGCACATCAGAGTCAGCTAATAATATTATCTCTTCCACCTCAGAGGTTGGTTAATTGCTGTTGTGAAGATGCGTCCACCCACTTATCAGAGTGAGGTGGTGCTGCAGTGGTGTTTCGCGTCCTGAAACTGCTTGCGTCAACACTCACACTCTCGGCACGGCTGTCTCACTGGGCGCTCCGTGTTCTTGTGCTTGTTTGTTCTTGACTACCAGAGGGAGACTGTTCTCACTACTATAGCACTATCATGTGCTGCACATCTCAGGAAACGCAGCACAATATATAAATGGTCCCAATTGAACATATAAAACAAAATCCTGCAGATGATACCATAGTAAATCTGTTTTGTACAGGAGGGGTTGCACCTCACCCCTGTCTGGATTGTCCTGCCCATCGCCCTGGCACGCCAGTCACCATACTCATCTTTCCATCTGATACGTTAATTACTTATTGCTGCAACATCAATCTGAATACATCCATTCCTTCAATAAGGATGAACAACATATAAATGTTTTGTTTCTTTAAGGATAATAGCAATGATTTTGGTGTATAGGAATAGACCACGACACGTGACAACGCTGCTTTCAGACGTTGCCAGAGTCAGAGTGACCCACCACGACCGCCCACCACAGGTCAGGTGGAGACAGGTGACGGAGGTCACTTCCTCTGATAATCGTGTACAATGAAAATTTTCCCTCCCGCACCTCCCAAGCGTTCTCATGTGTTTCACAGTAGCGAGGAAAAACTCGTCTACAATGAAAACAGTATACTTCCTAGAAGAGAAGACCAACAGAGGACCTTCAGCTGAAGGTGAGGGTATTCTCGGATCATCTTAGGTGCTGCGCAGACAGATTTGTGAGGGCGGCGCAAAAATGCTCACTACATAATATATTCACTATACTTGATAATTTTAAGCACATATTTATATCTCCTCTATAGCTCAAAACTAGTCAGATATTATATTCATTTAGAACCACGTTTTTATGCGATGTTTGGGATCTAAAAGGAGTCAGCTCAGTAACTGGCAGACTATTAGCACAAGCTAATGGGCCGGAGTTCAGGAATGGAGTGCATGGAGTACCGAAGGAATTAGGATGGAGCTCGAGACGTGCACGTGAGTGGGTGCCAAGAAAAGCAGTGGAGGGAGTACTAGAGAAATGGAGTGGAAAGAGTGCAAGACGAGATGGGTGAAGGGGGTGTAGGAGAGTGGAGTGCAGTGGAGGGAGCGCAGGAGAGTGGAGTAGAGAGAGTGCAGGGGAATGGAGTGGAGTTATGAAGTAATGAAGAAGTGGAGTGAAGTGAAGGGAGTCCAGGAGTTCAGTGAGGTAAAGCGAATACTGGAGTGTTGTTGACTGGAGGAAGTTCCACCTGAGTGCAGGTGGAGTGAAATGGTGTAGAGTGGAGTAGAGGGAGTGCCACAGGAGTGGATAGAGTTCCGTAGATAAACAAATGAATATTAAGGAAAGTATTGGACCTACAAGGCTACTGGACGTGCTCGAGGAAGCTACTTTTTTTTTTTTTTATGTAAGAGGGACACTGGCCAAGGGCAACAAAAATCAATAAAAAAAATGCCCACTGAAATGCCAGTCCCGTAAAAGGGTCAAGGCAGTGGTCAAAAATTGGTGGATAAGTGTCTTGAAACCTCCCTCTTGAAGGAATTCAAGTCATAGGAAGGCGGAAATACAGAAGCAGGCAGGGAGTTCCAGAGTTTACCAGAGAAAGGGATGAATGATTGAGAATACGAGTACTGGTTAACTCTTGCGTTAGAGAGGTGGACAGAATAGGGGTGAGAGAAAGAAGAAAGTCTTGTGCAGCGAGGCCGCGGAAGGAGGGGAGGCATGCAGTTAGCAAGATCAGAAGAGCAGTTAGCATGAAAATAGCGGTAGAAGACAGCTAGATATGCAACATTGCGGCGGTGAGAGAGAGGCTGAAGATAGTCAGTTAGAGGAGAGGAGTTGATGAGACGAAAAGCTTTTGATTCCACCCTGTCTAGAAGAGCAGTATGAGTGGAACCCCCCCAGACATGTGAAGCATACTCCATACATGGACGGATAAGGCCGTTGTACGGAGTTAGCAGCTGGGGGGGGTGTGAAAAACTGGCGGAGACGTCTCAGAACACCTAACTTTATAGAAGCTGTTTTAGCTAGAGATGAGATGTGAAGTTTCCAGTTCAGATTATAAGTAAAGGACAGACCGAGGATGTTCAGTGTAGAAGAGGGGGACAGTTGAGTGTCATTAAAGAAGAGGGGATAGTTGTCTGGAAGATTGTGTCGAGTTGATAGATGGAGGAATTGAGTTTTGAGGCATTGAACAATACCAAGTTTGCTCTGCCCCAATCAGAAATTTTAGAAAGATCAGAAGTCAGGCGTTCTGTGGCTTCCCTGCGTGAAATGTTTACCTCCTGAAGGGTTGGACGTCTATGAAAAGACGTGGAAAAGTGCAGGGTGGTATCATCAGCGTAGGAGTGGATAGGACAAGAAGTTTGGTTTAGAAGATCATTAATGAATAATAAGAAGAGAGTTGGTGACAGGACAGAACCCTGAGGAACACCACTGTTAATAGATTTAGGAGAAGAACAGTGACCGTCTACCACAGCAGCAATAGAACGGTCAGAAAGGAAACTTGAGATGAAGTTACAGAGAGAAGGATAGAAACCGTAGGAGGGTAGTTTGGAAATCAAAGCTTTGTGCCAGACTCTATCAAAAGCTTTTCATATGTCCAAGGCAACAGCAAAAGTTTCACCAAAAATCTCTAAAAGAGGATGACCAAGACTCAGTAAGGAAAGCCAGAAGATCACCAGTAGAGCGGCCTTGACGGAACCCATACTGGCGATCAGATAGAAGGTTGTGAAGTGATAAATGTTTAAGAATCTTCCTGTTGAGGATAGACTCAAAAAATTTAGATAGGCAGGAAATTAAAGCAATAGGACGGTAGTTTGAGGGATTAGAACGGTCACCCTTTTTAGGAACAGGTTGAATGTAGGCAAACTTCCAGCAAGAAGGAAAGGTAGATGTTGACAAACAGAGCTGAAAGAGTTTGACTAGGCAAGGTGCAAGCACGGAGGCACAGTTTCGGAGAACAATAGGAGGGACCCCATCAGGTCCATAAGCCTTCCGAGGGTTTAGGCCAGCGAGGGCATGGAAAACATGATTGCGAAGAAATTTAATACGTGGCATGAAGTAGTCAGAGGGTGGAGGAGAGGGAGGAACAAGCCCAGAATCGTCCAAGGTAGAGTTTTTAGCAAAGGTTTGAGCAAAGAGTTCAGCTTTAGAAATAGATGTGATAGCAGTGGTGCCATCTGGTTGAAGTAGAGGAGGGAAAGAAGAAGCAGCAAAGTTATTGGAGATATTTTTGGCTAGATGCCAGAAATCACGAGGGGAGTTAGATCTTGAAAGGTTTTGACATTTTCTGTTAATGAAGGAGTTTTTGGCTAGTTGGAGAACAGACTTGGCATGGTTCCGGGCAGAAATATAAAGTGCATGAGATTCTGGTGATGGAAGGCTTAAGTACCTTTTGTGGGCCACCTCTCTATCATGTATAGCACGAGAACAAGCTGTGTTAAACCAAGGTTTAGAAGGTTTAGGACGAGAAAAAGAGTGAGGAATGTACGCCTCCATGCCAGACACTATCACCTCTGTTATGCGCTCAGCACACAAAGACGGGTCTCTGACACGGAAGCAGTAGTCATTCCAAGGAAAATCAGCAAAATACCTCCTCAGGTCCCCCCAACTGGCAGAGGCAAAACGCCAGAGGCACCTTTGCTTAGGGGGATCCTGAGGAGGGATTGGAGTGATAGGACAAGATAAAGATATGAGATTGTGATCGGAGGAGCCCAACGGAGAAGAAAGGGTGACAGCATAAGCAGAAGGATTAGAGGTCAGGAAAAGGTCAAGAATGTTGGGCGTATCTCCAAGACGGTCAGGAGTGCAAGTAGGGTGTTGCACCAATTGCTCTAGGTCATGGAGGATAGCAAAGTTGTAGGCTAGTTCACCAGGATGGTCAGTGAAGGGAGAGGAAAGCCAAAGCTGGTGGTGAACATTGAAATCTCCAAGAATGGAGGTCTCTGCAAAAGGGAAGAGGGTCAGAATGTGCTTTACTTTGGAAGTTAAGTAGTCAAAGAATTTCTTATAGTCAGAGGAGTTAGGAGAGAGGTATACAGCACAGATAAATTTAGTATGAGAGTGACTCTGTAGTCGTAGCCAGATGGTGGAAAACTCGGAAGATTCAAGAGCGTGGGCACGAGAGCAGGTTAAGTCATTGCGCACATAAACGCAGCATCCAGCTTTGGATCGAAAATGAGGATAGAGAAAGTAGGAGGAAACAGAAAAGGGGCTACTGTCAGTTGCCTCAGACACCTGAGTTTCAGTGAGGAAAAGAAGATGAGGTTTAGAAGAGGAGAGGTGGTGTTCTACAGAATGAAAATTAGATCTTAGACCGCGAATGTTGCAGAAGTTAATGAAGAAAAAGTTGAGGGGGGTGTCAAGACACTTAGGGTCGTCGACAGAAAGGCAGTCCGACCTGGGGACATTTATGGCCCCCTCCCCAGATGGGGACTCCGAGGCTGGTGTAGGAGTCGCCATGATGATTTTAAAATTTTTGAGTGAAGGGTGTGTGTGTTATTAGGTGCTTGTAGTTTTGTGTGGAGGAAGAGAGTTGTCTTTAGAGGGCAGGCTGTGACTGCCCCTTGTGTACAACTTAACACTTGTAACTTAATTCAGGAATATTTCCTCTTCTTTCAAGTGTCTAAGCTTTATTTATAATCTTATTAGTACATCGTGATCAATGCTGTGCACCAGATACATGAATCCACATCGCAAAGACGATTAATCAACGTCGCATCAGACGGATGCATTTCAGATACAGTACTACAAACTATCACTACAAGAAGCTAAAGATAATTTTCAACATGTACTCTTATACTAGTGAAACCTAATATCAGATATCCCACAACACAGGAATCATCATAACACCAAGAGTCAAGTCTGCATTATCTAAGCACAAGACTCACATGATACAATGGCGATGTGTCCTCCACACTACCGCTAGCAAGTAAACTCTGATCAAAGACTTCATTGAAGGATGTAAACATTACCATTAGGGACTTCAATAAACTTGATGTTACAAGAAAATTCCAGTATAATCCATCTCTCTGCAGCTTTATCTCAGGTTTTTTAGGTATACAGATTACTGCCATTGTATTCAGTGATCGTTGTTCTTTCCCTAAACAAGATAACAGAGGTGTTCCACAAGGTATTGTTCTGTCAACCTCTCCCTTTATATCATGTATGATTGAACATCTGTCAGAACTGAAAAAAAAAAAAAAATTCTAACATTACAACTTGAACTCCTCTAAGAAAACATTAAAAAAAAAAAAAAAACACTCTCTTAATCTTACAAAATTAATTTTATAATTAATTCAGCATCCATGTCACCCAGTGCCTCACACTCCCAGTAATCGCCTCCTTTGTTTATCAGTCAATTCATCACACTGATCCCTGTTCACTTTCTCTCCTCACTTTTCCGGCTTCCATTCATTAAAGATTTCCGCCCAACATGGAACTGCCACAACTGCAATGCACATATTTAACTCTTTTCTTACAAATATTGCAAAATAATATCCAAAATAAAAGATGACTGGAAAAAAAAATTAATATTCTTATAAATTTTCAGTGATGGTTTGAAGATTTCACCCATTACTGTTCCACATATATGGGCTCATATCACTAGTTTAAGCCAAAGTTTCCTGTTTCTATTTTCTTTACTTGTTCCGCCATTCGCCTTAGTTGGTTAAGCTGCTCAACTCTTTCTTGCCACCCCGGCTTTGCTGTTCTCTGCTCAGTCTTTATCATCATGTCGATGTATTCGACAGCGCTTAGCGGGTCTGGTTTTAAAGCTATTTCCCTTAGTCTCTCAAGGGACTTCCTTACAGAGTCAGCCATTTCCAGTATCTTCTTCTGCCCTAAATCATATTCTCCTTGAATCTTGTCAATTATATTCTGGGCAGACAGTTTTCTCCCGTGTGCTTCTTCGTAGCGGAGACGAACTTCTTCCACTGTTTTTTGGATTTTCTTCCTAGTGACGTAGTACATGTAGTTACATATTTCGTGTTCTTCAAGAGAACAGTGCAAAGGGCAGACTGTACACATCATTTCTTTATCCATAGCATAGCACCACCTTTCTCTACCACCAAGATAGTAGGCCAAGCACCTGTGGCAACAAGTGCGCTTACATGTCTTACAGTTACGCATTCCTCCATACTTAAACCCATATTTATCATGTTCCTTCTTTTCAAAGACATCTTCTTCCACCTCAAAAGAGAAGTTTTTGTTTTGGTCTACATCATGTTCATGTTTTCTTAACATTTCCTTTTCCTTTTCCAGGGTATTCAATTTACTTAGTCCTACTTTGATTTCTTTTTCTATGCCCTTAATATACACTTCAATTCTTTTGCGCTCTGTAAGAACATCCTTAGTAAGAAGAAGACTCTTACTTTCAACTTCGAGGACTTTATCCAGGAAGGTCTGGAAGCTTTCACATCCCATTTCCCAGAAAAGAGAGCCGAACTTTCTGTTTTTATTAGTTTGGGAGTAGAGAGCAGAATTATTAAACTGGAAGTAATGCTTGTGTGGTATTTCAGCTTCCCTCACTGCATTAAGAACCTCAGGCTCCTGGCCGTCAGCAAAAGTAACGAGAAGGAATATGTTATCGCTTATATCTTTGCCAAACAGTGCAAGGATACTGTCAAAGACATATTTTTGCCCTACAGAGAGTCTGGCCTGGGAAGCCTGAACCACAAAGCCAATGGCATCGATGTGGCTGATGCCGAGATCTCCTGGGCTTGTGAAAAACTTGCGAAGCTGCTCAACTATTTCCCTGTCCCTCTTAATACCTTTAGTGTCACCAAAGCCTGGAGTATCGATGATGGTGAGGGAATAGGGCATTCTGAAACCGTCCTGGTGATGCAGAGTGTAGGAAGTGACATCTTTTGTCTGACTATGAGCTTGGTTAGCGCGACTGTCCTCGACAATCATCTTGAAGCGGAAGGAATCATTCCAGTCAACACCAAAGACATAGTTAACCAGGCCATTGATGAGTGTTGTCTTTCCAGAGCCTGTTTCCCCCACCATCATGATAACTTTGCTTTCAGCATACCCGTGATTACATCCAAACTCTAGTTTTTCAAAGCCTGCGTCTTCATCTCGCAGAGTTTGATGCATGTGAATGCCATACACACATGGATCTCCGTCCTTAACAATACTGGAGTGACGAAGAATGGACAGCTTAACGGGCATCTTGCCACCTTCCGCCATCTTCACCACCTCTGCTGGTGCAGCTGACCTCCCTGACAAGACTAGCTGCTGCGTAGACCAGGTAGATCTGCAGAATTAAATACGTATTTAGATGTAGATCTTGTACACATCTGGCATTCGTTGGTAATGTTGTAATGCAATATAAGATAATGGATATAGAAAGAATAAATGAGAAAACAAGATAAATTATGAAAATCAGCAACTCAGATCAACACAGACAGACAAAAACATTAAAAAAAATCCACATATATACACATACATACATATATACACAAAGACCATACTTGTGCAAAAAAATTGTCTGTATGTATATATATATATATATATATATATATATATATATATATATATATATATATATATATATATATATATATATATATATATATATATATATATATATATATATATGTTTTTTTTTTCTTTTTTTTACCATGCATATCATACACGCACATGAACATATTGGGGGATCCCATCAAAACGGAGGAACCACTGGCGTTTTGCCTCATGAGGGGGACCTGAGGAGGTATTATTGTGATTTTCCATGGAATGACTACAGCTTTCGTGTCACACAACCATGCCTGTGTGCCGAGCGCTTAACGGAAGTGATAGTGTGTGTGGCATGGAGGCCTACATTCCTCACTCTTTCTCTCGCCTTAAACCTTTTAAAATAATGATTTAACTCAGCCTGCTCTTGTGTCAGACATGACAGAGAGGTGGCCCACAAACTGTACTTAAGCCCTCCCTCACCTGAAACTCGTGCTCTTTATGTTTCTGCTCCAAATCAAGCCAAGACTGTTTTTTTCCTATTAGTCAAAACTCCTTCATCAAAAGAAAATGTCAGTCTTTCTACATTTATTCCCTGACGACTTCTCTCGGTTTTACGACCATTATTAACTCCTATATACATTAATGATTTCTGTAAATAATGGAATTTGCAGCACTGTTAGTAAACTTGCAGACGACAAGAAGATGGGTAGATCAATTAGGCCGGATCTGAGCGCATCCGCCCTGCAGACACACTTAGAATGAATGAATGGATAAATAGATGGCAAATGCAACTCAATACAAGCAAATCTAAAGTACTTAGCTCCTCTTGGATTTAGAGCTATTCAGCATAACTCTGTCGCCTGTTGCCTAGCAATGACCTTATCTACACTAACACTTTGCCGTCTCTCCCAGCGATTCTACATCTTTCCGAATTATCTGCAAGTTCATTAATTTCTTTTCGTGAAGCCGTGCTGTGAGTCCTTCATCAACCTCTGCTTGTCCAAATGATTCCTAATTTTCCTCTCAGCTACCGATTCCATTATTGTACCTACAATTCAGGTTATGCTGACTGGCTGACCAAGACATTAGCAATTTATATTCTTCTTTATTAATGACGGGCACTAGTACCTCCTGAATTTAATGATCCCTAAAGATATTAGCAATCTGAGATATAAGTTCAACTGCTTTACGTGATTTCTGTTTTTTTCTTCCTATATATTTGCTGTTCCATTATCAACTTAGTTATGGAAATGTCTAACAGATTATCATAATCTGCTTTAAATATCTGTTCGCTTCCCTGCACACCCTGCATGTTCTCCAAAGTAAAAACAGTTCAAATGTAGTCGTTTATAAATTTACTCATCTCTCCTCAAAAGGTAATTAGCTCTACATCAGATGTCCTTCAAGAACGTGCTGACTTTCTGTTCTTTTTTTTTTTATGTAGGAGGGGCACTGGCCAAGGGCAACAAAAATCCAAGAAAAAAAAAAGCCCACTAAGATACCAGTCCCAGAAAAGCGGTAGTCAAAAATTGAAGGGTAAGTGTCTTGAAACCTCCCTCTTGAAGGAATTCAAGTCAAAGGAAGGTGGAAATACAGAAGCAGGCAGGGAGTTCCAGAGTTTACCAGAGGAAGTGATGAATGAGTGAGAATACTGGTTAACTCTTGCATTAGAGAGGTGGACAAAATAGGGATGAGAGAAAGAAGAAAGTCTTGTGCAGCGAGGCCGCGGGAGGAGGGGAGGCATGCAGTTAGCAAGATCAGAAGAGCAGTTGGCATGAAAATAGCGGTAGAAGACAGATAGAGATGCAACATTGCGGCGGTGAGAGAGAGGCTGAAGACAGTCAGTTAGAGGAGAGGAGAAAAGCTTTTGATTCCATCCTGTCTAGAAGAGCGGTATGAGTGGAACCATGTATCTGAAAATATCCGTTTGTGTCTGTCTTCGCCTGGCTAGCTACCTTCAATTCATAATTGTTTTCAGCTTTCTTCCTTAACCTCTTGACTGTTCCAACCAATCCATTAATTCATTAAATCATCCTTTCCTGCTTTTAAACTCCCCCCCCCCCTCTCTCTCTCTCTCTCTCTCTCTCTCTCTCTCTCTCTCTCTCTCTCTTCATTACAATACAATGGTATGTGTCATATGAAAGGCCTCAGCTTAATCCCTTGATCGGTCCACCTGAGCTCTCAACTCTCGCTGCGGTTGAGGACAGTAAAGCTGACGATCAAGTCCAGTACGTGATTCTGAACACACACACACACACACACACACACACACACACACACACACACACACACGCACACACACACACACACACACACACACACACACACACACACACACACACACACACACACACACACACACACACACACACACACACACACACAAGTAACCGGACATACCTTTATGATAACAAATCTAATCTCCTATCGGAAAATAAAAAGATAACCAATCTAATTTTCTTTTATGATAAAACACACTGTGTGTGTGTGTGTGTGTGTGTGTGTGTGTGTGTGTGTGTGTGTGTGTGTGTGTGTGTGTGTGTGTCTGTGTGTGTGTGTGTGTGTGTGTGTGTATGTGTGTGTCTGTCTGTGTGTGTGTGTGTGTGTGTGTGTGTGTGTGTGTGTGTGTGTGTGTGTGTGTGTCTGTGTGTGTGTGTGTGTGTGTGTGTGCGTGTGTATGTGCGTGCGTATCGACTGGCATGCAGGGACACACCGTGGCTGATCATTGTGTGACCTTGGCGAGGTCGGAAAGTAGAGTTGTTAAGTGTCGCAGTATACCCACTAAAATCACTGCTATTATCCTCTAAGGAACGAAACATTCACAATAAATTTCATTGTTTTAGAAATGGATATATTCAGATTCATGTTGAATAATCGGGGTGTGTGTGTGTGTGTGTGTGTGTGTGTGTGTGCTCGTCAATTCTCCACAGATTTCTTCTATACTTGGGTATCAATATTCTTCTGAATATGAAGTAAGGAACGTGAATATACGAAGAGCTGGAAAAGTGACATTTTATCGGTATATTTACATCAGGAACTTAGAACAAGTGTAGTGAAAACTGAAACCACCAGACAGCACCAGACCGCCCTGATCGGGTTTCCCCAGTTCGCGCATGCGCACTTGAACTTAGTGATATGACGCAGTTCTGACGTCATATTCCAGGAAACAAGATAAGTGTTGTAAAAAGGGTGAAACTAGTAGAGAACCCAAGTAACAACAGGCACGCACTCACACACACACATAAACATGCGCACGTTCGCACGTACATGGAAACACTAACCATATTTGATATGCTACTCTCTCATGTACAGATTCCAATGCCTTCACTGCCACTTATATAGATAATCTTACTACCATATATCATTATGATAAAGAGATCATAGAACGCCTGTCAGAACATGGATTGGACAGAGAAAAATTGTGGAACCTACGGTTAAAATTGGTTGACATTCTTTGTGAGACTTTCCCAGACACATATGAAGCACTTGAGCTTTACAATCGTAAGAAAATATCTCTAATCGCAGAGGATATATAATTGGCTACTCTGTGGTGAACAAGTTGCCAGATAGAAGATTGGCTAAGGTATTGAAAACAGGAAACATGGGAGAAGGAATGAATATTAATGCTTAGCCTCAACTGATGGCTGCTCCGGTAGAAGGGGCAGATTTATTGGAGACTTGTGTTATGCTTAAAGACACAGTCATAATTTGAGTAGCGTCATCTCTAATCTATCAGATGTTAATAGTTTGAGAGAAAAGATAGCTCATTTGGAGATGCGTCTGGATGTTACGCAAGTAAATCAACTACGGCAGGAGATAACTAGTATACAACTGCGAGTACCTGCGGACGAGCAACTTGATGCCCAACTTCCTACGGGCGGATGCCGTGATGAGCAGGGGCCTGCAGACATGTCGGTTATGGACCAACGGTCTGTAGGTGAGCTGCTTACTAACCACGGAGGCAGGGACGGGCCCCGAGGTGTCAGGGGCATACGGATAGAACTCGTCTTGACCAGCGGCCTGCGGACAGGCCCCATGTTGAGCGGAGGCCTGTGGACGGAACTTGTGCAGATCAAAGGCCTGAGGACTGGCCCCGCGATGTGCCTGGCCCTGACGATGGATCTCGTCCAGATAGGCAGCCTGCGGGCGGGCCCCATGTTGAGCGGGGGCCCAAGGGCGAACCTCGTACTAGCGGGGGACCGGCGGGTGGGCCCCGTATTGACAAGGGGCCTGCAGATGGGTCCCGTGCTGACCGGTGGCCGTTAGACGGACCCTGGCGTGATCAAAAGCCTGCGGATGGGCCCCACTATATTCAAATGATCGGAGAGTAGGGGACAGCCCCGGTGATGACCAACGACCCGCAGCTTTGCCCCACGGACATGAACATCAAGATGAGATGGAGGGTGAGTTTAGGTTACCAGCTGAGCAACAGCGCCGTCTGAGACAAGGCGAAATAAGGATTCGGAAAAGTACTCATCGCCAGATAGTTAGTTCAGGCCCACCTGACTGCTATCAAATCCAAGATATTAAAAATGGTGACTCCTTGAAGGGATGTATAGGAGTATACGTGGGACACATGGCTGAAAACACTACAGTTGAGTGTATGAAGAAATATCTAAGTACTATTGGTGTTATGTCTCTGCCGTGATTAATCTCAAATGTAGAGTTAAAGGTAGATCCTCATTCTGTTTAAGTGTTGACTCTGTGGAAGGGGAAGAGAGATTTTATAATGATGAGCACTGGCCGTCAAGTGTTCAGATACGACCCTTTCAGAAGAAACCTGTTCTTGCACACACACGTGGTTTGCGCCGGCACTATCAAAATGAACTCCCTGTAGAAAATTGGTCGTCCTCTTCCAAGCATCGAGCATCTAGATCCTATACACACTCGAGATTCACCACTAGTAATAACCAAAGAGGAATTGAGCCTCCTCGGCAACTGTTTGATTATGATCGTCGTTCCAGGCAATTTTAGCATCACTAGATCTGGACTCGGAGAAAAAGTAGTGAATAATAATGTACATAAATAACAAAATTCAGTGATAAAGATTTGACTATTATATAATATAAATGTAAGGTTTTGAAGTCAACGTTTATGGTTATAGATTTTGATTTATTGTCAAAATGTGACTTATTGTTTCTTTGTGAACATTGGTTAACTCCATACGAAGTGTCTGCTTTGAAAGAGCGATTTAGTAATGCAGAGGATAGATGAATACAGTAAACCATGAGGAGGCAGTGGTGGGACGGCCGTATGGTGGAGTGGGTTTTATTGGAAATAAGATTCCTAATGTCACCTATGTACCTTACATATGGACAATGACAGGATAACAGGTGTTCAGCTGATTTCTTGTCAACAGGTTATACTCACAATATTTGGAGTATACATGCCTTTCCACAATGGGAGAAGTGATCAAGTACAACTTTACAATGACACACTTGACAAATTACAGTCTGCTATTGATAATGTGACGGGTCCTTTTGTTATTGTGGGTGACATGAATGCTCCTCTACCATCCCAAAACATGTTGAATAGATATTGGTACAGACGACATCCATTTAACAATCATAGCTATCTACTACTTGATTTTCTGTCAGGGAATGATCTTTACCAGTCAAATTTTATGTTTGATCAGAATTGTAATTATACGTATTTTAATGCTAACATTTTGATAACATCTTTATACCACATTTTATGAGTAATATCAAAAGTTGTTTCATTATGTCAGAGCTGGAGAACAATAGAATGTTGCTCTTCTAGACAGGGTGGAATCAAAAGCTTTTTGTCTCATCAACTCCTCTCCTCTAACTGACTATCTTCAGCCTCTCTCTCATAGCCGCAATGTTGCATCTCTAGCTGTCTTCTACCGCTATTTTCATGCTAACTGCTCTTCTGATCTTGCTAACTGCATGCCTCCCCTCCTCCCGCGGCCTCGCTGCACAAGACTTTCTTCTTTCTCCCACCCCTATTCTGTCCACCTCTCTAACGCAAGAGTTAACCAGTACTCTCAATCATTCATCCCTTTCTCTGGTAAACTCTGAAACTCCCTGCCTGCTTCAGTATTTCCACCTTCCTATGACTTGAATTCCTTCAAGAGCGAGGTTTCAAGACACTTATTCATCAATTTTTTACTACTGTTTTGACCCTTTTATGGGACTGGCATTTCAGTGGGCATTTTTTTTTTTTGTTGGATTTTTGTTGCCCTTGGCCAGTGTCCCTTACATAAAAAAAAAAAAAAGTGTCCATCCTACATAAAAAAAAAAAAAAAAAGTGATCACTTGCCGGTGTCAATATGTATGAAACTGACTGTGAACTCCCAAGGTAATGCTATTGGTAATGTTTATAGAATGCCTTCCTTTCCCCGCATTAATTGATCGGATTTTCAAGTTAGGGATCACTATTCTCAATATATGAGTGACTTCACGGAAACTGCCTATTATCGATGTTTCAACGGTTAATATACACATGATGAGGCAAAATTTGTTATTGATTCCATGTGTGATCAGTTAAGTACAATTATGCATGATTCTTGCACAAAAGCGTTATTAGATGTTCCTAACAGATATTTAGGTCGTTACCGGAGCAAAAATTGGTGGAATCACGACTGCACCGTTAGTAGACTGCACCGTTAGTAGAGATAGACAACGATTCTGGTTCTGGTTTATTCCTGTCACAAGTTAGCAAAAAAGTCGTATCAAGCTGCTTGTAAGAGAGCAATGAATACTGATTTGCACGACCTAACTTCTCAGATGAATTTTTTTTTTATATAAAAGTGGTAATTTAACGAAATTTTAGAATAGAATAAGCACAAGCAAAAAAAAAAAAAAAAGAAAAAAAGAAACGTACACAAATTATATTACTAGTCAAGCACTAGAGCAACATTTCAGGAATAAGTTTGAAAACCGGGAAGATTTATTGACCCTCAGTGACACCAGACGTCGTGCTAAGGCAGAGACCGACGTCAGATATAAAACGGTAATGTCGACTGTATCCCGTGATAAGGTGATCTCGGCCTGTGTGTTAAGAAGGTATATATCTTCATTAAACAATGGCTGTTCTCCTGGACTGGATGGCATAATGGCAGAACACTTAGCATATGCCACAGTCAGCCATGTTTCCGTTCTATTAGGATGTATGCTTACTCTGTGCATACAATTTCATGTAGTGCCTAAGTCATTTAGAAGGGGCGCCCTTATACCCATACTTAAAAAGGGAACCCTTAACCCGTCGGACCTCAGGAATTACAGACCTGTAACCGTCTCTACTGTATTTTCAAAGATATTCGAATTGTATATTCTAGATACCTGTAGGTGTTATGAAATGAGTGACCAACACTTTGGATTTGTCACAGGAAGGAGTACAAATATGGCTGCTGTGCTAGTGCAAGATGTTATTTCATATTGCACATCCCGATGCTCACCGGTATTTGCATGTTCTTTAGATGCCCAGGGACCCTTTGATGCTATACCTCATGATGTCATTTTTTACAAGGCAATGGGAGTGATTCCTAATGACTGCTGGGCTACTCTGTTTACGTGGTACACACCAAGTACGGTGCAAATTAAGTGGGGAACATATCTATCAGCTGATATCCAAGTCTCAAGAGGTACTCGCCAAGGTGGGCTAACATCTCCCTTTTTATTTAACTTATTTTGCAAAGATTTCATGGATACCTTATCAGCGTCTAACGGTGGAGTTGTTATTGGTTCCAAATCTTTTAACGTTTTTAGTTATGCAGATATTCTTCTATGTAGTCTAACTGTCACAGGTCTGCAGCAAATGACCAAGGTTTCCAATGAGTATGTAAGTAATCATGGTTTGTCCTTTAAACCCAACAAAACTTAATGTATCATATTCGGAGAATGTTATTTTACGGAGCGTCCTGTATGGCACCTAAATAGAGATATTTTGAAAGTAAATGATGTGCTGAAATACTTGGGAGTGAATTTTTGAAACCCATAGGAAACCTCACGCTTATGTGACTGAACCCAGTAGTGCTTGTAGAAAAGCATTTTACGCCTTACAAGGAGCAGGGTTGTGCAACTTGGAAACTAATGTTGACACAGCTTCCAATGTCTGCAAAACTGCAAATAGGCCTGTACTGTCATATGGATTGCATACTGTCAAAATTGATAAAACGCGTATGAATGAGTTAGAGTCCATGCAAGGAAAATTTGTAAAGGCTATGTTCGGAATACATAACTACTGTAGAAGTAAACTCTTATTGAAAGCCTTAAGGATCCCCTCAATTGAGTCCACTGTGGATGTAATGAATATTGACCTATTATGCCAAATTTTTCACAATAAATCAAGAGCAGGATGCTTTTATATATATTGTAATAATAGAGTTTTGAATGAGAGGAAATTCAATCAAATAGGCTTACTTGGAAGAGCGAAGGACATCTGTGCTTCCATGTCAGAGGCTTTTTGTGTGCCGAGCGCATAACAGAGGTGATAGTGTCTGGCATGAAGGCGTACATTCCTCACTCTTTTTCTCGACCTAAACCTTCCAAACCTTCGTTTAACACAGCTTGTTCTCGTGCTATACATGATAGAGAGGTGGCCCACAAAAGGTGCTTATGCTTTCCATCACCAGAATCTCATGTACTTTATATTTCTGCCCGTAACCATGCCAAGTCTGTTCTCCAATTAGCCAAAAAACTCCTCTATTAACAGAAAGTGTCAAAATCTTTCAAGATCTAACTCCCTTCGTGACTTCTGGCATCTAGCTAAAAATATCTCCAATAACTTTGCTTCTTCTTTCCCTCCTATATTTCAACCAGATGGCACTGCTGCTATCACATCTATTTCTAAAGTTGAACTCTTCGCTCAAACCTTTGCTAAAAATTCTACCTTGGATGATTCTTGGCTTGTTCCTCCCTCTCCTCCACCCTCTACTTATTAAAATTCGTCGTAATAATGTTTTCCAAGCCCTCGCTGGCCTAAACCCTAGCAAGGCTTATGGACCTGATGGGTTCCCTCCTATTGTTCTCTGAAACTGTGCCTGTGCTTACACCTTGCCTAGTCAAACTTTTTCAGCTCTGTCTGTCAACATCTACCTTTTCTTCTTGCTGGAAGTTTGCCTACATTCAGCCTGTTCCTAAAAAAGGGTGACCGTTCTAATCCTTCAAACTACCGTCCTATTGCTTTAATTTCCTGCCTATCTAAAGTTTTGAATCTATCCTCAACAGGAAGATTCTTAAACATCTATCTCTTCACATCCTTCTATCTGATCGCCAGTATGGGTTGCGTCAAGGCCGCTCTACTAGTGATCTTCTGGCTTTCCTTACTGAGTCGTGGTCATTCTCTTTTAGAGTTTGCTGTTGCCTTGGATATATCAAAAGCTTTTCATAAAGTCTAGCACAAATCCTTCATTTCAAACTACCCTCCTATGGCTTCTATCCTTCTCTCTTTAACTTCATCTCAAGTTCCCTTTCTGACCGTTCTATTGCCGCTGTGGTAGACGGTCACTGTTCTTCTCCTAAATCAGTGGTGTTCCTCAGAGTTCTGTCCTGTCACCCACTCTCTTCTTATTATTCATGAATGACCTTCTAAACCAAACTTTTTGTCTTATCCACTCCTACACTGATGATACCACCCTGCACTTTTCCACGTCTTTTCATAGACGTCCAACCCTTCAGGAAGTAAACATTTCACGCTGGGAAGCCACAGAACGCCTGACTTCTGATCTTTCTAAAATTTCTGATTGGGGCAGAGCAAACTTGGTATTGTTCAGTGCCTCAAAAACTCAATTCCTCCGTTTATCAACTCGACACAATCTTCCAGACAACTATCCCCTCTTTTTCACTGACACTCAACTGTCCCCCCTCTTCTGCACTGAACATCCTCGGTCTGTCCTGAACTGGAAATTTCACATCTCATCTCTTGCTAAAACCGCTTCTATGAAGTTAGGTGTTCTGAGACGTCTCCGCCAGTTTTCTCACCCCCCTGCTGCTAACTCTGTACAAGGGCCTTATCTATCCATGTATGGAGTATGATTCACATGTCTGGGGGTGTGGGGGGTTACAATCCTATCGCTCTTCTTAACAGGGTGGAATCAAAAGCTTTTCATCTCATCAACTCCTCTCCTCTAACTGACTGCCTTCAGCCTCTCTCTCATCGTCGCAATGTTGCATCTCTAGCTGTCTTCTATCGTTATTTTCATGCTAACTGCTCTTCTGGTCTTGCTAATTGCATGCCTCCCCCCCTCCCACAGCCTCGCTGCACAAGATTTTCTTCTTTCTCTCACCCCTATTCTGTCCACCTCTCTAATGCAAGAGTTAACCAGTATTCTCAATCATTCATCCCTTTCTCTGGTCAACTCTAGAACTCCCTGCCTGCTTCTGTATTTCCACCTTCCTATGACTTGAATTCCTTCAAGAGGGAGGTTTCAAGACACTTATCCATCAATTTTTGAGTACCGCTTTGGACCCTTTTCTGGGACTGGCATCTCAGTGGGCTTTCTCTTTATTGGATTTTTGTTGCCCTTGGCCAGTGCCCCTCCTACATAAAAAAAGAAAAAAAATGTAAACCTTGTGAAATATCTGTTTGACTCAAGCTATGCAAAGAAGGCCAAGTATGAAATAAAACGCCAAAGATTTGATAATGATGGGTTATCTGACAGTGTCCGTGTCCTTCTGGCAAGTGACAATTCATCTGACAAATATGTTCTAAATTTATGTTAGTGTAATTTAAAAATAACTTATTTGAATAATTTTAAAATTCATGTTTTAATCTATCTCTTTTAATGTTCATGTCGGTATAATTTTGAAGTGATTTAAATAGTTGTAAGATTTCCTTTGTAGAATTTTAATTGATTCCTTTCTTTTAATATTCTAAATTTTAGAATGATGTAATCTTAAAACTGGCTTCTTAGTCTGAGACTAATTTTATGAATGACAATGTATTATGTTGTCTCTCTCTCTCTCTCTCTCTCTCTCTCTCTCTCTCTCTCTCTCTCTCTCTCTCTCTCTCTCTCTCTCTCTCTCTTTTGAAATATGTTTATAGTGTCCTATGCATCTTCTTTTCAGGGCAAATAAATTATTATTATTATTATTATTATTATTATTATTATTATTATTATTATCATATAGTTCACGTATCATGCAGAAAGGTGAATATTGTGATTGGCGTGGCAAGACGATGGCCATGAAAGTCCTGATGAGGGAGTGAGAGGCCAGCCCTAAAGTCATACTGTATATTGAAATGGTTCACTTTTTTTTTTTTTTTTTTTTCATTTTACTTTTTTTTTTTTTTACAGAATAGAGAGAAACCTCACACAGAAAATACTTCACACTAGAAAAACAGTATCCTTTTTTTTCCAGCTTCTTTCTATTAATCCAAGAATCAGTCAACTACCTTTATAGGTACTCATCTAGCAAAGCATCTACTTTCATATTACTCTATATGTTTATCTGTTTACCTGTCTGTCTAGCTACCTAACTACTTATGTATTTTGGTGTACATAACAACTTACTAATCTACCTATAGCTATGTAGCACAATATATCGTGACACCTAACGGCATCCATTCACCTATCTATCTATCTATCTATCCATCTATTTGTCTCTCAGCCAGTCTATCTAGCTGTATTGGGCACAATAGATTACTTCCGTTAACAACACCCTCCAGGCACAAAATCTTGCCTATTTATTTCATCGTGCAATACATCTCGTAATTTTGAGTATTTTCATATTAAAAGAGTATTGACAAATTTAAAAACAAGCATAATTTTAGTCTTTGAATGATTAATGCGTGCACGAGACTATTACTATCCGGTTGGGAGGTTAGTTAAGTGATGTCTTATATAAGTTCATGATATGCTGAACTGTTTGAGCGTTGGGAGATTGTCAGGGACAGTTAAGGAACTTTGCGTGACAGTTGTGGGATATCAAGTGAAGGACTTGAGGCGAGGCGCCATGACCGTCGTGGGGCAAGTGATGCTTTGGAAAAAATAAAAGTGACTTTCTCGAGAAACGGGTAGTAAAACATTTTAAAACAGAAACTTGTCAGAATAAAATGGTTTTGTTTTAAAATGAAGTTGAAATTATGTTTGTTCCCGAAGATTTGATCATATTAGTATTAATGAGAGTAAATCCACCTACCCAAATATATGAAATGTTCTTTGCCGGAGTATGGGAAGACAGGAATGCTGAACTGGCAGGCGACTTGTGGCAGCCGGTAAAGGAGGTTTGTGTTTTCCGGCCAGTCACAGGAGCAAAGCCGCGGTAGCCCTCCAGTCCCGGCGTGGCACTGAGTACAAAGCTGGCGCTCAGGCTGTGGTGGTGGAAGGACGGACTGCCTTGCTCACTCCCGGCCACAGAAAAGAGCCTCTCGGGGGCTGAGAGAGACAAGGCGGTTTATTTCATTTTTTTTTTATTTTATTTTATTTTATTTTTTAGTGTGTGTGTGTGTGTGTGTGTGTGTGTGTATGTGTGTGTGTGTGTGTGTGTGTGTATAATGGAGTGAGTATATTTGTTTGTTCCCAGCACGTCTTCCGAAGGTTTTGACATGCACGCTCCCGTGTAGGGTACTTCACTAGTAGGGTGTTACTGAAGTCCGCAGACGTACGGATGGTTCCCATCTGAGAGTTTGAAGGCTCACAGTCCGAAAAAAATATTCTGTCTATACATCCATACATGTATGTGTGTGTGTGTGTGTGTGTGTGTGTGTGTATACCACTCTGTCACATCGTTATCATATTGTTAAATTATGAACATTAAGAGGATTAAATAAATATGCAAAATTCACATACCTGAGATCTGGCTTTTGTAGCGTCTACTGTCTGCTGAGGCTGGAGAGAGTGTGAGGTGGAATGCCTCACTCTACCTGTGTAGGATTCAGGGTTGCCAGATTTAATCAGGGACTTAATACCAAATACTTCAATTTTTAATACCAGATTCACTTTTTCAATATCAAACTAATGATAAAACATGTTTTCGTAATTTTTTTAGTTGTATATAATAAATATAATATAATAATAAAGTATATACTTACTTGGTTAGTCAAGAAGAGCATCCAAGCCACCGTCTGTTTCCTCGGCAGCTATATACATGTTGGTTGATGTAAATTTCTCAAGCATTCTGTCACTTATATTCTCCAGCAGCGACCCTCCGCCGGAGGGTCGCTGCTGGACTTGTATGAGACGCGTAGGCTACACGTCTCGAAACAGAAGCGTGAGAAGCGGACGTCGGCGCGGCCGTAACTAATGACTATCTATTTGTAGTCTTATAATGCTAATCCTGGCGTCTCGGGTCTGTAGGGTGACGATGAAAACAAAATGATGATGCACAGGTAAAAATTCACCGTGAACTCCGACTATGATTATGAAAGACATTGATTAAACTTTTAATTACTAGCTGTTTACTGGGCAGGTTGAACTGTGCGTGTGTGTGTGTCCCTATTATATATATATATATATATATATATATATATATATATATATATATATATATATATATATATATATATATATATATATATATATATATATATATATATATATATATATATATATATATATATATATATATATATATATAGTTCAATACCAGATTTCTTTCGTTTCAATACCAAATCTAAGTCCAGTACCAGTCACGGTGCTTTAATACCAAATGGATTTTTCAATGCCAAATTTACCCTAATTTGGTATTGAAAAATACCAAATGGCAACCCTGGTGTAGATCGCGTCAAACTGGCGTTCGGATTTCTGACTCCGACTTTGAACTACATAACAATAAAACCACACTCTTTGTTATTGCCTTAGAGAGAGAGAGAGAGAGAGAGAGAGAGAGAGAGAGAGAGAGAGAGAGAGTGTGTGTGTGTGTAGAAACATAATTGGCGTGCCTCTGTATGGTCTCAGCATGAATCCTTTCAAAGAGATCAGGAAGGATTGCGACTCACGCCTCCCACTCTCGCACGGAGGTGAGGTTTCTCAAGTCGCTTGCCGTTCATTAGATAGTGTTGTAGTTCACATATAAGAGAAATTAATATAATGTATTTATAATTGATGGATATATCGAACTAACAAGTCTTGTATTTAAGCACCGTTTTAGCTTTTGACTTTCAGAATCGGCACCTTTTGAGACTTTTTTTTATTATTATAAATTATTATTATTTATTATTATATTATTATTATAAATTCGTGGCCGGTGCCCCTCCTACATAAAAAAAAAAAAAAGATCGTATGTGACATGTTCCTTATCATGCTGGGCTATCAGTTCACCGTGTAGAGTGCTGTATCTAAGAGCAGCTACACCTCTACTGATGGCAGCTGAATACCGCTGGTCACCACTGCCTCTATGAGCACACCTCTGTTCTGGAGACACACCACTTGTTTCCAGAGAAGCCACTGCCATTGCTTGTTCTGGATTGATTTCACTGGTTCTTTGACTTTCTGGATGCTGGTGGAGATGACGGTGGCAGGATAGATGATGGTGGCTTGGGAGTGTTCTTATGCCTGTCTGTGCAGGAATCAATTGGAGTGAGTGGGTCGTGGCGACGAGCGGTGCGGCGGGGAGGGGAACATAAGAACATAACATAAGAACATAAGAAATAAGGGAAGCTGCAAGAAGCGACCAGGCTTACACGTGGCAGTCCCTGTATGAAATATACCTACCTATTTCCATCTATTATCTCCATTCATAAACCTGTCTAATCTTCTCATAAAGATCTCTAGTGTCCTAGCACTAACAACGTGATTACTGAATCCGTTCCACTCATCTACCACTCTATTTGAGAACCAATTTTTTCCTATCTCCTTCCTAAACCTAAATTTTTCAAGCTTGAACCCGTTATTTCTTGTTCTACCCTGGTTGCTGATCCTATGAATTTTGCTTACACCTCCCTTGTTATAACCCTCATACCACTTAAAGACTTCTATCAGGTCCCCTCTTA
The DNA here is from genome assembly GCF_035594125.1 of Scylla paramamosain. NCBI lineage: Eukaryota > Metazoa > Arthropoda > Malacostraca > Decapoda > Portunidae > Scylla > Scylla paramamosain. Next base: position 22,779,013 of record NC_087166.1, on the reverse strand, counting down.
ACCTACGTCTCTCTAAAGAATGTAAATTTAACAGCTTCAACCTCGCCTCGTAAGGAATACTCCTCATCCCCTGTATCCTTTTAGTCATTCTCCTCTGTACTGATTCTAATAGACCTATATTTTTCCTGTAATGTGGGGACCAGAACTGCACAGCGTAGTCTAGATAAGGTCTGACCAGCGCCAAGTATAACCTTAATATTACTTCCGGCCTTCTACTTTTAACACTCCTAAAAATGAATCCTAGTACCCTATTTGCCTTGTTTCTGGCTTCTATGCATTGTTTCCTTAGACGGAGTTCAGAGCTAGCTATAACTCCTAAATCTTTCTCTTACCCTGTACCTACCAGAGTTTGGTTGTTTAATGTGTACCTATTGTGTGGGTTTCCACTACCTACGCTAAGTACTTTGCGTTTATTGATAATAAATTGCATTTGCCATCTATCCGTCCATTCATTCATTCTATCTAAATCTGCCTGCAAGGCGATGGCATCCGATTCTGACCTAATTAATCTACCTATCTTTGTGTCATCCGCAAATTTACTAACATCACTACTAATTCCACTATCCAAGTCATTGATATATATTAGAAATAACAATGGCCCTAATACTGATCCCTGTGGCACCCCACTAATTACATGACCCCACTCGGATTTCGAGCCGTTTATTACAACTCTATGTCGCCTGTTACTAAGCCATGACCCTATCCAGCCTAACACCTTCCCATCTATCCCGTGTGCCCAAACCTTTCTCAGGAGCCTTTAATGGGGTACCTTGTCAAATGCTTTACTAAAGTCCAGATATAAGATATCATAACTATCACCATTATCTACTGGCTCGTACACCTTACTGTAAAAACTTAACAAGTTTGTCAGGCAGGACTTCCCCTTCGTTAAGCCATGCTGTGACTGATTTATCAAGTTATGATTGTCTAAATGTTCCCTAATGTTCCTCGCTATTATTGACTCTAAAATTTTACCTACAACTGAAGTTAAGCTGACAGGTCTATAGTTAGACGCTAAAGTTTTACCTCCTTTCTTAAAGATGGGTACTACATTAGCCTGCCTCCACATTACTGGTACCTCACCCGACTCCAGTGATCTCCTGAAGACAGAAACTAACGGCTCACTAATAATCTCATTGCATTCCTTATGTACTCTGGGATATATTTCATCTGGTCCTGGTGTCTTGAACTTTTTTAGCCTATCTGTCTCCTGTTCCACTATCTCCCTAGTTATGGAAATATCTGTCAGCTTCTCATTCTCATCTGCTCTAAACACCTGTTCACTATGGGGAGGGTGAGGTCGTGGTGGCGTTGGCGGTGATTGTTTAGTACTGCCCTCTAAAGACAACTCTCTTCCTCCACACAAAACTACAAGCACCTAAGTCCCCATATGGGGAGGGGACCATAAATGTCCCCAGGTCGGACTGCCTTTCTGTCGACGACCCTAAGTGTCTTGACACCCCCCTCAACTTTTTCTTCATTAACTTCTGCAACATTCGCGGTCTAAGATCTAATTTTAATCTGTAGAACACCACCTCTCCCCTTCTAAACCTCATCTTTTCCTCACTGAAACTCAGGTGTCTGAGGCAACTGACAGTAGCCCCTTTTCTGTTCCCCCCTACTTTCTCTATCCTCATTTTCGATCCAAAGCTGGATGCTGCGTTTATGTGCGCAATGACTTAACCTGCTCTCGTGCCCACGCTCTTGAATCTTCCGAGTTTTCCACCATCTGGCTACGACTACAGAGTCACTCTCATACTAAATTTATCTGTGCTGTATACCTCTCACCTAACTCCTCTGATTATAAGAAATCCTTTGACTACTTAACTTCCAAAGTGGAGCACATTCTGACCCTCTGCCCTTTTGCAGAGATCTCCATTCTTGGAGACTTCAATCAGCTTTGGCTTTCCTCTCCCTTCACTGACCATCCTGGTGAACTAGCCTACAACTTTGCTATCCTCCATGACCTAGAGCAATTGGTGCAACACCCTACTCCTATTCCTGACCGTCTTGGAGGTACGCCCAACATTCTTGACCTTTTCGTGACCTCTAATCCTTCTGCTTATGCTGTCACCCTTTCTTCTCCGTTGGGTTCCTCCGATGACAATCTCATATCTTTATCTTGTCCTATCACTCCAATCCCTCCTCAGGATCCCCCTAAGCTAAGGTGCCTCCGGCGTTTTGCCTCTGCTAGTTTGGGGGACCTGAGGAGGTATTTTGCTGATTTTCCTTGGAATCACTACTGCTTCCGTGTCAGAGACCCGTCTTTGTGTGCTGAGCGAAAACAGAGGTGATAGTGTCTGGCATGGAGGCGTACATTCCTCACTCTTTTTCTCGTCCTAAACCTTCTAAACCTTGGTTTAACATAGCTTGTTCTCGTGCTATACGTGATAGAGAGGTGGCCCACAAAAGGTACTTAAGCCTTCCATCACCAGAATCTCATGCACTTTATATTTCTGCTGGGAACCATGCCAAGTCTGTTCTTCGACTAGCCAAAAACTCCTTCATTAACAGAAAATGTCAAAATCTTTCAAGATCTAACTCCCCTCGTGATTTCTGGCATCTAGCCAACTGTAATACAAGACCAGAATTCATCTTGGCTGAAAGTAACTAAAGGTGTCCCACAGGGGTAAGTGTTGGGCCCGATAATGTTTGTAATATATGTGAATGACATAAATAAAGAAATAGACAGTTATATGAACTTATTTGCAGATGATGCTAAGCTGATGAGAAGGGTAGAAAATGTAAATGACTATGGTACTGCAAGATGATTTAAAAGAAAAAAAAATAGATGGAGTAAATCTTGGCAAATGGAATTCAATTTAAGTAAATGCAATTTAGATGAAGAAATGATAAAAAAAAAAAGTTGTTGATTTCCATGATAAGACTAAGATTGGAATGTGCGTCAGTGGTGTGGTCTCCTCATATAAAGAGGAATATTATAAAATTAGAAAGAGTAAAAGAGCAGTCACTAAAATGGTTCCAGAGTTGAGTAAGTCGACTTATGAAGAGAGATTAAGAATGTTAGAAATTCCTACTCTTGGAAACAGGAGAGCGAGAGGGGATTTAATAAACATCTATAGAATGATAACTGGTATGGAAAATGTGGACAAAGGAAGTTTTATAACTTTAGACACACAGAGTACAAGGGGACACAGTAAGAAGCTGAATAAAGTTAACTGTAGAAGAGACATCAAATAGTATAGTTTTCCTCACAAAAGTGTGAACAAATGAAATGAATTCAATGAAGCCGTTGTCATTGCCGTAACTGTCCATGCCTTTAAGACCAAACTAGATAAATATAGAGACGGGATACTATGAAATTACTCCCCCTCCCGTAAACCAAAACTAGGTAAATACAACTAGGTAAATACGCACACACACACACACACACACACACACACACACACACACACACACACACACACACACACACACACACACAGAGCAGCAGCAGGAGTAGCACCAGCAGTACTGGAAGAAGAAGAAGTAGTAGTAGTAGTAGTAGTAGTAGTAGTAGTAGTAGTAGTAGTAGTAGTAGTAGTAGTAGTAGTAGTAGTAGTAGTAGTCTATCAATCTCTACACCAGGCCAGGATTCCGTCACATACAGTAATAGTAGTAGTAGTAGTAGTAGTCGTCTATTTATCCTCATACAAGGCCAGCAATCCCACACGGGGCGGCTCAGTAGGAGTACCACACACACACACACACACACACACACACACACACACTAGTAGTAGTGGTAGTAGTACTTTATTTATCTATACAGCAGGGCTACAATTCAACACGGGGCACTATAAACACGGCACCACACACACACACACACACGTGTCATTCACACTTAATAATAACAATAACAACAACAACTGCTACTACTACTACAATTACACTCCCTCAAACACTTCCACTCTTCATTTTTTCCTTCTATTACCACAGTCTACGCATTTCAGTATGGAAGAACCAGGAAATACCCTGAAAATCCTGGAAATGGAGGAAAATATTGGCGAAGAGACATGGCCAGGGAGGAGGGGAGGCGGTCTGTCTTGATGACGTCCTGCTTTCATAGTGGGCGATCGGGACGGGGCTGCCCTTTCCACTTATTTTAGCCTTATCTGAGGCATTTTATGAGTTATCTATTTTTTGTTGTTAATTTTGGTTTTACTTTACGTTTCTGTCTGTAAATACCCGGAAGTTTATCTAAATGTTGATATACAGACAAGGAGGAAGGATGAGAAAATGTTTTTATTTATTTCATTGCTCTTGTGTTCTTTTAATTCCTTGTTTTCAAAGTAACTTGTCAGCCGAAAGGCTATTTGGCTTATGTAACCTTTAATAATGATTACTATATTGTTGTTATTATTATTATTATTATTATTATTATTATTATTATTATTATTATTATTATTATTTTTTTTTTTTATCATTATCACACACACACACACACACACACACACACACACACACACACACACACACACACACACACACACACACACACACACAGAGAGAGAGCAGCAGCAGTAGTACTAGTAGCAGTAGAAGTATTAGTCGTCGATTTATTTATATACCAGGCCAGGAATCCCATACAGTGAGGCACGGTAGAGGCACCATACACACACACACACACACACACACACACACATACACACTAGTACTAGTAGTAGTAATAGTCTGTTTATCTATATAGCAGGCCTTCAATTCCACAGGGGACAGCCCAAAAATAACTTCCCCCCTCCACATACACACATACACACACACACACACACACACACACACAATCGTTCACACTTAATAATAACAACAACTGCTGCTACTACTCTTATTACTACTACTACTACTACTACACTCCTTTACACATTTCCATTCTTCATTTTTTCCTTCTGCTAACACAATCTATGCATTTCAGTCTGGAAATACTTGAAAACCCTGGAAATTCATGGAAATATTGGCGAAGAGACACGGGCAGGGAGGAGGAGACGCGGTCTGTCTTGATGAAGTCCTGCTTTCATGGTGGGCGATCGGAACGGGGGTTCCCTCTTCAATTTATTTAAACTTTATTTGAGGCATTTTAGGGGTTATTTATCTATTTTTTGTGAATGAATCTATATTTTGAGAATGAGGGAGGCAGGGAAAATGTTCGTCTCGGCCATCATATTTACATAACGTAAATCATTTTGAAAATCACGAGAAGAAAGAAGACGCCCAGACAAGAATGCACTACATTTTCTGACTTGCCATATACTTTAACTAATACCCAAAATATAAAATGATTTCCGAAATCAGTAACAAAAACGAAATCTCCAAAAAAACAAACTAACTTTTAGGATTGGGGCCACAAAAAAAATGATTATATTGAAAAGGAAAACACAGCCAGACTAGATTATATTACATATTCTGAATAAAAAAAAATGTTTACTTTCCAGATAAATAAAGAAAACACAAATTTCTCGTCGTATAAGGAAAATTATTTTTCAGATCCAACAACTGAGTAAAATGAAATTTGAAAATACGCATTGCTAAACTATATTTTACTGGATATTGTTAGTGGGTATATGTTTGTTATATTTTTGTAAGTCTCAAATTAAATACCAAAACAATCCTAGTCGTGCTAATAAGAAATAATGAAAATAAATAGAATGACGAGGTGGTTATTTTCTCGAAAAACAAAAACGCAGCTAGACTAGATTTTATTATAGATTATAACTTGTTATCTTCTTCTAATAATAAATTGAATATCAAAACAATGCCAACTTCATTAATAAAACAGAAATATATAATGATATGGAGCCGAAATGTTTTTTATTCGTCGTCTTCTCTGTACCTCTTCCCCTCTTCCCTCCTCCTCACACTCATCCTTTACCACCACCACCTCCTCATCCTCATCCTCCTACACAGCGAATCTTTAAATTGCCATGAAACTCTTGGAAAACCCTGGAAATTGTGTTAAGTATTGACGGGGAGAGACGGGAGTCTGTTACCGTAGCAGCGGCGGGACGGGCAGGGCTCGGCGGGGCTTGCCGGGGCTCAGCAGGGCGGGGAGCCAATGATACCGCAGTGTGTGGCGTTGTGGTGGTGTGGTAATAACAATGCACTCCCACCCGCTTCACTGCCCTGTCTATTTGTATGTGTGTGTTTGTGTGGCGCCGCTCAGAGACGAGTCACAAAGCTGTATAATTGGTACTGAACCTTTTGACTGCCACCTGGTACACCTTTCCCTAATTAGCAATCACTCTGAGACATCTTTACTCTTTCTACAACCATATCCAATTTGTTAAACTGGGAAGAAATTGTAAAATCCATTCTCTTTCATCCATAACTTTCTTGCAGATACTTATAAAGAATTCATACATTGCATATAGTGGTGATATGCGTCTCGTATCAAACAGAAAGGTTTAAAGCAGTAGTGAGGAGAAATACACCGAATGTTGTGTGTGTGTGTGTGTGTGTGTGTGTATTTGAGAGAGAGAGAGAGAGAGAGAGAGAGAGAGAGAGAGAGAGAGAGAGAGAGAGAGAGAGAGAGAGAGAGAGAGAGAGAGAGAGATTGTTGTTTGATTAATTTATTGCACATGGAAAAGCGTCAGGCTACAGAAATGCACCATACAAATACTCCTGACAATATAAATTGATAATTCAAGTAATCATATCATTAAGGCAAGCAGATTATGGTGAGGCAGGAAAAACCCACCAGGCCTATATGTGGCAGTGCAGTCCCTGCATGAAACTTGTCTACCTGCGCCTGAAACTGATTAAGAGCTTCACCTGATGGAAACAACCACGCCTTCCTACCGGTGTTCCCACGTCCACCCCATCACTCACTCTTCGTTGGTTTCTTCATTCACTCATTCACTCAACAGATTACTCGCTCGCTCACACACACACACACACACACACACACACACACACACACACATCGCCGCCCTAATAGTCCAGCTTCAATGCAACACAGTGGGAAAGGCTGGAGAAAGGGCGCGGCCAGGATCGTGCATGCTTGCCCCTTCATAAGCGAGCTGTGCAACACCCTCACCACCCTCACCTTGTAGCAAATAATCTAGTCAGCCATAGAAATATCCCATTTTCTCTCATATTCAGGGTACACTAAAGCTTACGCGCTTCTCAAAACCAGTAATGTATATTTTGTAACGTTTGATGTCTTCATGTCAACTCCTTTCAATTACAATAAATCAGTATTGCCATTTCTTAAATCATCAGCACCAGTTCATCATCACCACTGTTAACATAGCTTCATGAGAGCGTAATATGTAAACACAAGTCACCGCTCCAAGCACTCCGTTTTCTCTTATATGTTTTCAGCCTCCCGTTCTCTTTCTACTGCACAGATTTTTCGTCTTTCATCTCTTCTTCCTCATTTTTTTATACATACACATTCTGTGCACGCTTTTCGACACATACGTTACACGTCTTTTCTATACATCATATTACTCCTTTCTTCACACAGACATACACACACACATTCACTCTCTTTGTCCATATCTTTATGTAAATCATTTTTTATGTTCAGTATTTCTTGTATATATGTTCATGTATTTGTTAAATTAAGGTCAGTAACGACTGGGCCACGATCGGGGTCGGACGTGGTCGCTGCCACGCTCCCTCTGACCTACCCTAAATACCACGTGTGTCGTTCCCGCCTCGTTCAATCGTCATGGCATTCAACAGTGACCAAGTGCTAGTGCTGAACAACGGTTCAGGGAAGAGGGCAAGAGCATCCTCTTCTTCAGCATCCCTAAAGTGCTCCACGCCCAAGAAAGCGGCCCGTAACCTGCTGGAGGAGAGCAGCAGTGATGAGCGCTCACCGAAGCGAGCCACCCGCAGCCTCCAGCCTTCATGGCAGGAGGACAACGCTACCGAAGCGGACTGGGCCCCACTCGACCTCTCCGTTTTCAGCGACGTGGTGCAGCAGCAGCAGCAGGACGGCGGTGAGGAGCAAGGATGGACTACCGTCACGACCAGCCGAGCTCGCCGCCACCAGCCCCCGAGGCCCAAGTTCAAGCTGGGCAGCCTGGGCGAACACGAGAACTCTTACCGAGCCATCTCTGCCCTCGAGAGGGAGTATCCGACCCTTCGGATACAGGTAAGGGTTAATCTCAAGGGTGAGCACGTGGTCACGCCCAAGGACGAGGATTCCACGGCACTCCTGCGCCGCATCGCGGAGGAAGGAAACAGGGTGCTCCTCCTCGACCCAAGCGAAAAGAGGCACAAGGTGGTGCTGGAGCGCTACCCGCTCGACCTGCCTCTCGAGGCGGTAGAGGCTCACCCTCAGGTGACCTCCGCCCAGCGTCTGACCTCCAGGAGGGACAAGTTGCCCACGAGACAGGTGCTACTTGTGTGTGTGGGGCCGCCGCCCGCCAAGTTGGATCTCGGCTGCTGGGGCAGATACTCCCTGCGCCCCTACCAAGGTGAGCCTGTAAGATGTTACAGGTGCCAACGGTACAACCACCTGCAGGCGCGGTGCGAACATGCCGCCAGGTGCGGCGTGTGCAGCCTGCCCCACCCGACGGAGGAGTGCATCGCCCGCCATAAGGCCAACGAGGCAACCACCGCCAGGTGCCCAAACTGTGGGAAAAACCACCACGCGTGGAACCCCCAGTGCCCTGAGAGGCTCCGTAGGATGCCTCGTTCACGCCAGCAGCAACAACAGCAGTCTCAGGCGCCACCAAGGCGGCAACGTCGACGTCGCCATAAAGCGTCGCATGGGCAGCCCCGGCAACAGATCGCTCAGCCCCAGCAGCAACAGCATCCACCACGTGGCCAGCCAGGAAGGTCAGCGCGAGATCCCGTTGCACCCGCCCCACCTCCAGTCAGGTCAGCTTGGGTCCCGCGGCAGGCCCCCTCAGCCACCCCCCCACCCCCGTCCCAGCCAGCGGCAAGACCGGAAGAGATTAACCGGCAACCCCCTCACCGCCGACCCGAGGTACAGCCTCCAGCCATAGGCACGGAGAGCCGCACCCCCTCCGCCCACCCCTCCACTCGCTCAGGTAGCACCCCTACCAAGCATGCTCGAGCCAAGCCCCACCACCCGAGCAGCGGCACACAAGGGAGAGACCCTCCCGGCGACGCCCCCGCCCGTGCGGCGACAGGCCCAGCACCGACAACGGTGAGGAGGAGAGCCATGATCCCGAGCGATCCTCTCCACGGGGTGCCCGCCTGTCTCAGCGAAGAAACCCGCGCGGTGGTCAACTGCCTCGTGGCGCGGATGGTGCAGTTGATGGCGGAGCTGCTTGCCAGCCCTGATCACGTCCCCGCTAGGCGGGACGATCTGGACGCGCTTCTCCGCCAGGAGACGGCCACGGCCATCTCTGAGTGCGGCCTCCTGCCACCACCGCTGAACTCGAGGGACCCACGTCTGTGCCCCTCCCTCCAACCACCAGACCTTCACCACCAACATGGAGAGGAGATATGCTGAGGGCGCCACCCACGCGGACCAGCCTGCAGGGGCCCCCAGGCTCAGAGTCCTGCAATGGAACGTGCAGGGCCTGCGACCCAAGAGACATCAAGTCCTACAGGCCGTCTTCGAGGAGCACCTTGACGTTGTGCTCCTCCAGGAAACACTGACGCCCGCCGACTTTGAATGGAGGGTGGCGGGCTACACCCTTCACTCGCTCCCCACAGCGGAGGGCACCCGAGGCTGTGCAGCGCTGGTGAGGAGCACAATCCCTCACCGCAGGGTTGCAGCCCCAGTCAACTGCGGGGACGGTGTGGAGGTCCTGGCGCTGGAGCTGCAGGTGGGAAGTCTCCCGCTCCTGGTATACAACGTATACAGGAGCCAGCGACACCAGCTGGAGGCAGGAGAGCTTCTCACCCTCGCCTCCCACTCCAGTCTCTTGGTTGCGGGCGACCTCAACGCCCACCACCCCATGCTACAGTCACCGTCCCCAGCCAACGAAACGGGCCGCCACCTGGCCGTGCTGCTCGAGGAAATCCCTCACGTGTGCCTTCTCAACACAGGGGAGGCCACCCACACCCGGGGAGGAAGGCTTGACCTCACGTTGGTCTCGAGTGACCTGGCGGCAGGCGCTACGTGGCAGGTGCACCCGACCCTCACCAGCGACCACTTTGCCACCCTCACCACCCTCCCAGTGGCCCCGCCGGTCCCACCCCGCCCGCCCCCACGCTGGAACATAAGGAGAGCGGACTGGACCAAGTTTCAGGCCTCTCTTGACGAGTGGTGGGCCGCCTATCAGCCGCCCGCCGACCTACATCAGCAGGAGAGGGACCTGACGACGGCCATCCAGACCGCAGCCGCCGCAGCCATCCCCAGGTGCACCCCGAGCCGCCGCCACCGGACAGACTGGTGGTACTACAACGAAGAGGTGCGCGAGCACAACCACCGTGTCAACCAGCACAGAAAACTGTACAAAAGGCGCCCCAACCCCAACAACCTAAGACTCCTACAGGATGTGGTGGCCCACGCACGGCAGGTATCCCTGAGGGCCAGAGAGGCTAAATGGCTGGAGTGGTGCGCCACTTTTAGCCACCACACGTCTCTAGGCCAGCTGTGGAGGAGCGTGAGGACAGCCTCCGGCGCTGCCCCGCCCCGCCCGCCCGCCCACCCGCACCCGCAGCAGGAGGCAGAGAGGCTTGCCACCATGTTCACCACGCGGAGCTCCAGTGACCAGCTTCCTCCCCAGACACAACGCATCCAGCAGCAGCTCCGACCACACCGCGACGAGGCTGTCAGGGAGGCGATGGAGGAAGCCGACTTGACTGACCAGCCCTTCTCCCTTCAAGAGCTGGAGCGGGCTAGGAGGAGAGGCCGCGACACGGCAGCGGGGGCGGACGGCGTGCCATACTCCATGTTGGCGCACGCTGGGCCGGCTGGGGACGCCGCGCTGTTGGCCACCATCAACGCCTCATGGATGGCGGGCTGTCTGCCGCCCGCGTGGAAGGAAGCCGACATTCAGCCGATTCCAAAGCCGAGGGAGCCCACCAAGATCAGACCCATCTCTCTCCTCAGCTGCACGGCCAAAACGGCTGAGAGGATGGTGCTCGCGCGGCTACAGTGGCGCGTGGGGCCCTCTCACCCACATGTGTTCGGCTACACCCGCGGAGTGAGCACGGCAGACAGCATCCTCGCCCTGCTGACCCAAATTGACCACCGCCCCGCCGTCATCGTCTTCATCGACCTCGAGAAGGCGTTCGAGCTAGCCAGCCCTCACGCCATCCTCGGCGCACTCGTGCGGAAAGGGGTGCGAGGAAGGCTGCTGGCCTGGCTCCGCGACTACCTGCAGCGCCGCCGCGCCAGGGTTAGGTTCCAGGGCCTGAGGTCGACCTTCAAGGTACTTGAGAACGGGACGCCCCAGGGCGGCATCCTCAGCCCTCTACTGTTCAACCTGCTGATGGAACAGCTAGTGGCACTGCCTTTCCACGCTGGCACCGTCCTGCTGAGCTACGCCGATGACCTCGCCCTCGTCGTCACCGGAAGGGGCAACAAGCTCAGGAGGACGCAGCAGGCACTCGACCTCATCAGCGGGAAATGCCAGGACCTGGGGCTCAAGATCTCGGCAGAGAAGTCCCGGGCCATGATGGTGAAGGCGGCAGACCCAACCTGGCAGCTTCGCGTCCAGGGAGTTGAGCTGGCATGGACCAACTCCTACCAGTACCTCGGTGTGTGGGTGGACAAGCGGCTGTCCTTCACAGCCCACGCCGCCTACCTGAGGGAGAGGACGCAGTCTAGGCTGAACGTGATGCGGGCCATGACGCGAATCAGCGCGGGCGCCACTTTTTCCGTCCTGCGCCAGTACTACGTGCACGCTGTTCGCTCGCTGGTGGATTACAGCGCCCCCGTCCTCATAGCACTCTCTCCAAACCAGCAGGAGCGGATCGAGGTGCTACAAAACACCGCAATGAGGACCATGCTGGGGGCACCGAGGTGGTCCAGCGCATGCGTCATGCAGAGCGAGACCAGACTGGTACCCCTCACCACCAGGGTACAGCAGATCACGGCCTGCCGCGTAGCGAGGGTGCTGCAGCGTGACGCGGAGGGAGTGACACAGAGGAGACTAAGGCTGGCGGGGACGCAGGGTGCCGAATCTCTCCGCCGCAACCCGTGGCTGCTGCAGTGCACGCTGGCTACCCACAACCTGGCTCGCATGGAGAACTGGCCACAGGCGGACCTCCCTGCCCCCACCTTCCGCGCCCCACCCCCGTGGGAGCCACCCGCGGCAGAGTTCTCCGCCACACAGCTGCCCGCCAGCAAGGCGCTCTGCGCCGTGGAGGAGATGCGGCAGCACGCCTTCATGGCCATGGCGCAGGTCACCGGGCCAGACAGTGTTGTGTACTACACCGACGGCTCGGCTGACCCTGACAGCGGAAGGACGGGCGCTGCTGCCATCACCAGAGGGGCCGAGGTGTGTGAGAGGACTCCCGACCACTGCTCCACCCTGCAGACAGAACTGGTGGCCATCCTGCTGGCCCTGGAGCACGCTCAACACCGGCGGGAGCGCACCGTGGTGCTCCACACCGACTCCAGAACGGGGCTACAGGCTCTACAACAGCCGTATCCCAGCGACAACGTGGGCCTCGTCACCGCCATCCTGGGTAGCCTCCAGAGCCTCGCCGCGCAGGGGCGGCGGGTGAGGCTCAACTGGATACCCAGCCACGTGGGAGTACGAGGCAACGAGGCTGCTGACGCAGCCGCCAAGAGAGCTGCTAGTGGCCCCCAGGTGACAAGGCATGTGCCGCCCAGCCTGAGCCAAGTGAGGGCGCAAGCCAGGCTCGCCGCAACCAAGCGCGCCCGCCACACGCACCGGCAGCTGGAAACAAGGAAGAGACAGGCAGCTTGGTACGCCTCCGCCACTGGCTACCAGTCGTTGGACGCCTCCCAGCAGCAGCCCAGAGCAGACGGCGTGTTGCTGCAACGCGTAAGGCTGGGCTACTGCACCAGGGAACAGCTGTACGACGACTTTCGGGGGCAGGAGTGCGACCACTGCGGGAGGCACAGCCGCCACCCGCTAGTGCACTACCTACTGTCCTGTCCGGCCACCGCCGCCCTCAGACCAACGCCGCCACCACCGGCCCATCCTGTAGGCGGTGATCTCCTCAGCAGCCGCGAGGCCAGGGCTGCCCTCATCGTCCGCCACACGCCCACAGACCTGATGCTGCGAGTTCTCAGGGCAGCGCCCCCGCCCCGCTGAACAGGTCGCAGCTCCTTTCCTGACCGGCGAGCAGCACTCCTCGCCGCGCCACCGCACCGTCCACCACCGGGACCCAAGACTCCCCCACCTGCGGGCTGGTGCCCGCTTTGTGTATTATGTACATTCATGTATATTTTTTCCTTTGTGCAATATGTATATATGTATATGTTGACATAATACTCAATAAACCTTTAATAATTAAATTAAGGTGAGTCACGACTGGGCCACGGTCGGGGTCGGACGTGGTCGCTGCCACGCTCCCTCTGACCTACCCTAAATACCACGTGTGTCGTTCCCGCCTCGTTCAATCGTCATGGCATTCAACAGTGACCAAGTGCTAGTGCTGAACAACGGTTCAGGGAAGAGGGCAAGAGCATCCTCTTCTTCAGCATCCCTAAAGTGCTCCACGCCCAAGAAAGCGGCCCGTAACCTGCTGGAGGACAGCAGCAGTGATGAGCGCTCACCGAAGCGAGCCACCCGCAGCCTCCAGCCTTCATGGCAGGAGGACAACGCTACCGAAGCGGACTGGGCCCCACTCGACCTCTCCGTTTTCAGCGACGTGGTGCAGCAGCAGCAGCAGGACGGCGGTGAGGAGCAAGGATGGACTACCGTCACGACCAGCCGAGCTCGCCGCCACCAGCTCCCGAGGCCCAAGTTCAAGCTGGGCAGCCTGGGCGAATACGAGAACTCTTACCGAGCCATCTCTGCCCTCGAGAGGGAGTATCCGACCCTTCGGATACAGGTAAGGGTTAATCTCAAGGGTGAGCACGTGGTCACGCCCAAGGACGAGGATTCCACGGCACTCCTGCGCCGCATCGCGGAGGAAGGAAACAGGGTGCTCCTCCTCGACCCAAGCGAAAAGAGGCACAAGGTGGTGCTGGAGCGCTACCCGCTCGACCTGCCTCTCGAGGCGGTAGAGGCTCACCCTCAGGTGACCTCCGCCCAGCGTCTGACCTCCAGGAGGGACAAGTTGCCCACGAGACAGGTGCTACTTGTGTGTGTGGGGCCGCCGCCCGCCAAGTTGGATCTCGGCTGCTGGGGCAGATACTCCCTGCGCCCCTACCAAGGTGAGCCTGTAAGATGTTACAGGTGCCAACGGTACAACCACCTGCAGGCGCGGTGCGAACATGCCGCCAGGTGCGGCGTGTGCAGCCTGCCCCACCCGACGGAGGAATGCATCGCCCGCCATAAGGCCAACGAGGCAACCACCGCCAGGTGCCCAAACTGTGGGAAAAACCACCACGCGTGGAACCCCCAGTACCCTGAGAGGCTCCGTAGGATGCCTCGTTCACGCCAGCAGCAACAACAGCAGTCTCAGGCGCCACCAAGGCGGCAACGTCGACGTCGCCATACAGCGTCGCATGGGCAGCCCCGGCAACAGATCGCTCAGCCCCAGCAGCAACAGCATCCACCACGTGGCCAGCCAGGAAGGTCAGCGCGAGATCCCGTTGCACCCGCCCCACCTCCAGTCAGGTCAGCTTGGGTCCCGCGGCAGGCCCCCTCAGCCACCCCCCCCACCCCCGTCCCAGCCAGCGGCAAGACCGGAAGAGATTAACCGGCAACCCCCTCACCGCCGACCCGAGGTACAGCCTCCAGCCATAGGCACGGAGAGCCGCACCCCCTCCGCCCACCCCTCCACTCGCTCAGGTAGCACCCCTACCAAGCATGCTCGAGCCAAGCCCCACCACCCGAGCAGCGGCACACAAGGGAGAGACCCTCCCGGCGACGCCCCCGCCCGTGCGGCGACAGGCCCAGCACCGACAACGGTGAGGAGGAGAGCCATGGTCCCGAGCGATCCTCTCCACGGGGTGCCCGCCTGTCTCAGCGAAGAAACCCGCGCGGTGGTCAACTGCCTCGTGGCGCGGATGGTGCAGTTGATGGCGGAGCTGCTTGCCAGCCCTGATCACGTCTCCGCTAGGCGGGACGATCTGGACGCGCTTCTCCGCCAGGAGACGGCCACGGCCATCTCTGAGTGCGGCCTCCTGCCACCACCGTTGAACTCGAGGGACCCACGTCTGTGCCCCTCCCTCCAACCACCAGACCTTCACCACCAACATGGAGAGGAGATATGCTGAGGGCGCCACCCACGCGGACCAGCCTGCAGGGCCCCCCAGGCTCAGAGTCCTGCAATGGAACGTGCAGGGCCTGCGACCCAAGAGACATCAAGTCCTACAGGCCGTCTTCGAGGAGCACCTTGACGTTGTGCTCCTCCAGGAAACACTGACGCCCGCCGACTTTGAATGGAGGGTGGCGGGCTACACCCTTCACTCGCTCCCCACAGCGGAGGGCACCCGAGGCTGTGCAGCGCTGGTGAGGAGCACAATCCCTCACCGCAGGGTTGCAGCCCCAGTCAACTGCGGGGACGGAGTGGAGGTCCTGGCGCTGGAGCTGCAGGTGGGAAGTCTCCCGCTCCTGGTATACAACGTATACAGGAGCCAGCGACACCAGCTGGAGGCAGGAGAGCTTCTCACCCTCGCCTCCCACTCCAGTCTCTTGGTTGCGGGCGACCTCAACGCCCACCACCCCATGCTACAGTCACCGTCCCCAGCCAACGAAACGGGCCGCCACCTGGCCGTGCTGCTCGAGGAAATCCCTCACGTGTGCCTTCTCAACACAGGGGAGGCCACCCACACCCGGGGAGGAAGGCTTGACCTCACGTTGGTCTCGAGTGACCTGGCGGCAGGCGCTACGTGGCAGGTGCACCCGACCCTCACCAGCGACCACTTTGCCACCCTCACCACCCTCCCAGTGGCCCCGCCGGTCCCACCCCGCCCGCCCCCACGCTGGAACATAAGGAGAGCGGACTGGACCAAGTTTCAGGCCTCTCTTGACGAGTGGTGGGCCGCCTATCAGCCGCCCGCCGACCTACATCAGCAGGAGAGGGACCTGACGACGGCCATCCAGACCGCAGCCGCCGCAGCCATCCCCAGGTGCACCCCGAGCCGCCGCCACCGGACAGACTGGTGGTACTACAACGAAGAGGTGCGCGAGCACAACCACCGTGTCAACCAGCACAGAAAACTGTACAAAAGGCGCCCCAACCCCAACAACCTAAGACTCCTACAGGATGTGGTGGCCCACGCACGGCAGGTATCCCTGAGGGCCAGAGAGGCTAAATGGCTGGAGTGGTGCGCCACTTTTAGCCACCACACGTCTCTAGGCCAGCTGTGGAGGAGCGTGAGGACAGCCTCCGGCGCTGCCCCGCCCCGCCCGCCCGCCCACCCGCACCCGCAGCAGGAGGCAGAGAGGCTTGCCACCATGTTCACCACGCGGAGCTCCAGTGACCAGCTTCCTCCCCAGACACAACGCATCCAGCAGCAGCTCCGACCACACCGCGACGAGGCTGTCAGGGAGGCGATGGAGGAAGCCGACGTGACTGACCAGCCCTTCTCCCTTCAAGAGCTGGAGCGGGCTAGGAGGAGAGGCCGCGACACGGCAGCGGGGGCGGACGGCGTGCCATACTCCATGTTGGCGCACGCTGGGCCGGCTGGGGACGCCGCGCTGTTGGCCACCATCAACGCCTCATGGATGGCGGGCTGTCTGCCGCCCGCGTGGAAGGAAGCCGACATTCAGCCGATTCCAAAGCCGAGGGAGCCCACCAAGATCAGACCCATCTCTCTCCTCAGCTGCACGGCCAAAACGGCTGAGAGGATGGTGCTCGCGCGGCTACAGTGGCGCGTGGGGCCCTCTCACCCACATGTGTTCGGCTACACCCGCGGAGTGAGCACGGCAGACAGCATCCTCGCCCTGCTGACCCAAATTGACCACCGCCCCGCCGTCATCGTCTTCATCGACCTCGAGAAGGCGTTCGAGCTAGCCAGCCCTCACGCCATCCTCGGCGCACTCGTGCGGAAAGGGGTGCGAGGAAGGCTGCTGGCCTGGCTCCGCGACTACCTGCAGCGCCGCCGCGCCAGGGTTAGGTTCCAGGGCCTGAGGTCGACCTTCAAGGTACTTGAGAACGGGACGCCCCAGGGCGGCATCCTCAGCCCTCTACTGTTCAACCTGCTGATGGAACAGCTAGTGGCACTGCCTTTCCACGCTGGCACCGTCCTGCTGAGCTACGCCGATGACCTCGCCCTCGTCGTCACCGGAAGGGGCAACAAGCTCAGGAGGACGCAGCAGGCACTCGACCTCATCAGCGGGAAATGCCAGGACCTGGGGCTCAAGATCTCGGCAGAGAAGTCCCGGGCCATGATGGTGAAGGCGGCAGACCCAACCTGGCAGCTCCGCGTCCAGGGAGTTGAGCTGGCATGGACCAACTCCTACCAGTACCTCGGTGTGTGGGTGGACAAGCGGCTGTCCTTCACAGCCCACGCCGCCTACCTGAGGGAGAGGACGCAGTCTAGGCTGAACGTGATGCGGGCCATGACGCGAATCAGCGCGGGCGCCACTTTTTCCGTCCTGCGCCAGTTAGTACGTGCACGCTGTTCGCTCGCTGGTGGATTACAGCGCCCCCGTCCTCATAGCACTCTCTCCAAACCAGCAGGAGCGGATCGAGGTGCTACAAAACACCGCAATGAGGACCATGCTGGGGGCACCGAGGTGGTCCAGCGCATGCGTCATGCAGAGCGAGACCAGACTGGTACCCCTCACCACCAGGGTACAGCAGATCACGGCCTGCCGCGTAGCGAGGGTGCTGCAGCGTGACGCGGAGGGAGTGACACAGAGGAGACTAAGGCTGGCGGGGACGCAGGGTGCCGAATCTCTCCGCCGCAACCCGTGGCTGCTGCAGTGCACGCTGGCTACCCACAACCTGGCTCGCATGGAGAACTGGCCACAGGCGGACCTCCCTGCCCCCACCTTCCGCGCCCCACCCCCGTGGGAGCCACCCGCGGCAGAGTTCTCCGCCACACAGCTGCCCGCCAGCAAGGCGCTCTGCGCCGTGGAGGAGATGCGGCAGCACGCCTTCATGGCCATGGCGCAGGTCACCGGGCCAGACAGTGTTGTGTACTACACCGACGGCTCGGCTGACCCTGACAGCGGAAAGACGGGCGCTGCTGCCATCACCAGAGGGGCCGAGGTGTGTGAGAGGACTCCCGACCACTGCTCCACCCTGCAGACAGAACTGGTGGCCATCCTGCTGGCCCTGGAGCACGCTCAACACCGGCGGGAGCGCACCGTGGTGCTCCACACCGACTCCAGAACGGGGCTACAGGCTCTACAACAGCCGTATCCCAGCGACAACGTGGGCCTCGTCACCGCCATCCTGGGTAGCCTCCAGAGCCTCGCCGCGCAGGGGCGGCGGGTGAGGCTCAACTGGATACCCAGCCACGTGGGAGTACGAGGCAACGAGGCTGCTGACGCAGCCGCCAAGAGAGCTGCTAGTGGCCCCCAGGTGACAAGGCATGTGCCGCCCAGCCTGAGCCAAGTGAGGGCGCAAGCCAGGCTCGCCGCAACCAAGCGCGCCCGCCACACGCACCGGCAGCTGGAAACAAGGAAGAGACAGGCAGCTTGGTACGCCTCCGCCACTGGCTACCAGTCGTTGGACGCCTCCCAGCAGCAGCCCAGAGCAGACGGCGTGTTGCTGCAACGCGTAAGGCTGGGCTACTGCACCAGGGAACAGCTGTACGACGACTTTCGGGGGCAGGAGTGCGACCACTGCGGGAGGCACAGCCGCCACCCGCTAGTGCACTACCTACTGTCCTGTCCGGCCACCGCCGCCCTCAGACCAACGCCGCCACCACCGGCCCATCCTGTAGGCGGTGATCTCCTCAGCAGCCGCGAGGCCAGGGCTGCCCTCATCGTCCGCCACACGCCCACAGACCTGATGCTGCGAGTTCTCAGGGCAGCGCCCCCGCCCCGCTGATCAGGTCGCAGCTCCTTTCCTGACCGGCGAGCAGCACTCCTCGCCGCGCCACCGCACCGCCCACCACCGGGACCCAAGACTCCCCCACCTGCGGGCTGGTGCCCGCTTTGTGTATTATGTACATTCATGTATATTTTTTCCTTTGTGCAATATGTATATATGTATATGTTGACATAATACTCAATAAACCTTTAATAATAAAAATTAAATAAAGGTAGAGAGAGTTTAACCAGTCTAACAAGTGGCTATAAATACAACCTTAGCTGGTGAACAATAAGAGTTAAGAGATTAAAGGACTTGCAACTGCTGACGGTTATCTGTCGGTTTTCTCTTCTCTATCTCTGGCGAGTTAAGAGATTAAAGGACTTGCAACTGCTGACGGTTTCCTGTCGGTTTTCTCTTCTCATATTCCTGGCGGCTTCCACCTAGATCACTAGAACCTCACCCTCCCTGGCAGGTCTCCAAACAAGCGCTCCTGCAGTTTGACAAACAAGTTTTTTTTTTTTTTTTTATGTAGGAAGGACACTGGCCAAGGGCAACAAAAATCCAATAAAAAAAAAATGCCCACTGAAATGGCAGTCCCATAAAAGGGTCAAAGCAGTGGTCAAAAATTGATGAATAAGTGTCTTGAAACCTCCCTCTTGAAGGAATTCAAGTCATAGGAAGGTGAAAATACAGAAGCAGGCAGGGAGTTCCAGAGTTTACCAGAGAAAGGGATGAATGATTGAGAATACTGGTTAACTCTTGCGTTAGAGAGGTGGACAGAATAGGGGTGAGAGAAAGAAGAAAGTCTTGTGCAGCGATGCCGCGGGAGGAGGGGAGGCATGCAGTTAGCAAGATCAGAAGAGCAGTTAGCATGAAAATAGAGGTAGAAGACAGCTAGATATGCAACATTGCGGCGGTGAGAGAGAGGCTGAAGATAGTCAGTTAGAGGAGAGGAGTTGATGAGACGAAAAGCTTTTGATTCCACCCTGTCTAAAAGAGCAGTATGAGTGGAACCCCCCCAGATATGTGAAGCATACTCCATACATGGACGGATACGGCCCTTGTACAGAGTTAGCAGCTGGGGGGGGGGGTGAGAAAAACTGGCGGAGACGTCTCAGAACGCCTAACTTCATAGAAGCTGTTTTAGCTAGAGATGAGATGTGAAGTTTCCAGTTCAGATTATAAGTAAAGGACAGACCGAGGCTGTTCAGTGTAGAAGAGGGGGACAGTTGAGTGTCATTGAAGAAGAGGGGATAGTTGTCTGGAAGGTTGTGTCGAGTTGATAGATGGAGGAATTGAGTTTTTGAGGCATTGAACAATACCAAGTTTGCTCTGCCCCTATCAGAAATTTTAGAAAGATTAGAAGTCAAGCGTTCTGTGGCTTCCCTGCGTGATATGTTTACCTCCTGAAGGGTTGGACGTCTATGAAAAGACGTGGAAAAGTGCAGGGTGGTATCATCAGCGTAGGAGTGGATAGGACAAGAAGTTTGGTTTAGAAGATCATTAATGAATAATGAGAAGAGAGTGGGTGACAGGACAGAACCCTGAGGAACACCACTGGTAATAGATTTAGGAGAAGAACAGTGACCGTCTACCACAGCAGCAATAAAACGGTCAGAAATGAAACTTGAGATGAAGTTACAGAGAGAAGGATAGAAACCGTAGGAGGGTAGTTTGGAAATCAAAGCTTTTTGCCAGACTCTATCAAAAGCTTTTAATATGTCCAAGGCAACAGCAAAAGTTTCACCAAAATCTCTAAAAGAGGATGACCAAGACTCAGTAAGGAAAGCCAGAAGATCACCAGTAGAGCGGTCTTGACGGAACCCATACTGGCGTTCAAATAGAAGGTTGTGAAGTGATAGATATTTAAGAATCTTCCTGTTGAGGATAGACTCAAAAACTTTAGATAGGCAGGAAATTAAAGCAATAGGACGGTAGTTTGAGGGATTAGAACGGTAACCCTTTTTAGGAACAGGTTGAATGTAGGCAAACTTCCAGCAAGAAGGAAAGGTAGATGTTGACAGACAGAGCTGAAAGCTGAAAGAGTTTGACTAGGCAAGGTGCAAGCACGGAGGCACAGTTTCGGAGAACAATAGGAGGGACCCCATCAGGTCCATAAGCCTTCCGAGGGTTTAGGCCAGCGAGGGCATGGAAAACATCATTGTGAAGAATTTTAATACGTGGCATGAAGTAGTCAGAGGGTGGAGGAGAGAGAGGAACAAGCCCAGAATCGTCCAAGGTAGTGTTTTTAGCAAAGGTTTGAGCGAAGAGTTCAGCTTTAGAAATAGATGTGATAGCAGTGGTGCCATCTGGTTGAAATAGAGGAGGGAAAGAAGAAGAAGCAAAGTTATTGGAGATATTTTTGGCTAGATGCCAGAAATCACGAGGGGAGTTAGATCTTGAAAGGTTTTGACATTTTCTGTTAATGAAGAAGTTTTTGGCTAGTCGGAGAACAGACTTGGCATGGTTCCGGGCAGAAATATAAAGTGCATGAGATTCTGGTGATGG
This sequence comes from Scylla paramamosain, assembly GCF_035594125.1. Taxonomy (NCBI): domain Eukaryota; kingdom Metazoa; phylum Arthropoda; class Malacostraca; order Decapoda; family Portunidae; genus Scylla; species Scylla paramamosain. Next base: position 22,757,560 of record NC_087166.1, on the reverse strand, counting down.
AAGGCTTAAGTACCTTTTGTGGGCCACCTCTCTATCATGTATAGCACAAGAACAAGCTGTGTTAAACCAAGGTTTAGAAGGTTTAGGTCGAGAAAAAGAGTGAGGAATGTACGCCTCCATGCCAGACACTATCACCTCTGTTATGCGCTCAGCACACAAAGACGGGTCTCTGACACGGAAGCAGTAGTCATTCCAAGGAAAATCACCAAAATACCTCCTCAGGTCCCCCCAACTAGCAGAGGCAAAACGCCGGAGGCACCTTCGCTTAGGGGGATCCTGAGGAGGGATTGGAGTGATAGGACAAGATAAAGATATGAGATTGTGATCGGAGGAGCCCAACGGAGAAGAAAGGGTGACAGCATAAGCAGAAGGATTAGAGGTTAGGAAAAGGTCAAGAATGTTGGGCGTATCTCCAAGACGGTCAGGAATAGGAGTAGGGTGTTGCACCAATTGCTCTAGGTCATGGAGGATAGCAAAGTTGTAGGCTAGTTCACCAGGATGGTCAGTGAAGGGAGAGGAAAGCCAAAGCTGGTGGTGAACATTGAAGTCTCCAAGAATGGAGATCTCTGCAAAAGGGCAGAGGGTCAGAATGTGCTCCACTTTGGAAGTTAAGTAGTCAAAGAATTTCTTATAATCAGAGGAGTTAGGTGAGAGGTATACAGCACTGATAAATTTAGTATGAGAGTGACTCTGTAGTCGTAGCCAGATGGTGGAAAACTCGGAAGATTGAAGAGCGTGGGCACGAGAGCAGGTTAAGTCATTGCGCACATAAACGCAGCATCCAGCTTTGGATCGAAAATGAGGATAGAGAAAGTAGGGGGGAACAGAAAAGCCTGAGGCTACTGTCAGTTGCCTCAGACACCTGAGTTTCAGTGAAGAAAATAAGATGAGGTTTAGAAGAGGAGAGGTGGTGTTCTACAGATTGAAAATTAGACCTTAGACCGCGAATGTTGCAGAAGTTCATGAAGAAAAAGTTGAGGGGGTGTCTTGACACCCCCCTCTTAGGGTCGTCGACTTAGGGTCGTCGACAGAAAGTCAGTCCGACCTGGGGACATTTATGGTCCCCTCCCCAGATGGGGACTCCGAGGCTGGTGTAGGAGTCGCCATGATGATTTTAAAATTTTTGAGTGAAGGGTGTGTGTGTTATTAGGTGCTTGTAGTTTTGTGTGGAGGAAGAGAGTTGTCTTTAGAGAGCAGTACTAAACAATCACCGCCAACGTCACCACGACCTCACCCTCCCCATAGTGAACAGGTGTTTAGAGCAGATGAGAATGAGAAGCTGACAGATATTTCCATAACTAGGGAGATAGTGGAACAGGAGACAGGTAGGCTAAAAAAGTTCAAGACACCAGGACCAGATGAAATATATCCCAGAGTACTTAAGGAATGCAAAGAGATTATTAGTGAGCCGTTAGTTTCTGTCTTTAGGAAATCACTGGAATCGGGTGAGGTACCAGTAATGTGGAGGCAGGCTAATGTAGTACCCATCTTTAATTAAGAAAGGAAATAAAACTTTAGCGTCTAACTATAGACCTATCAGCTTAACTTCAGTTGTAGGTAAAATTTTACAGTCAATAATAGCGAGGAACATTAGGGAACATTTAGACAAACATAACTTGATAAATCAGTCACAGCATGGCTTCACGAAGGGGAAGTCTTGCCTGACAAACTTGTTAAGTTTTTACAGTAAGGTGTACGAGCCAGTAGATAATGGTGATAGTTATGATATCTTATATCTGGACTTTAGTAAAGCATTTGACAAGGTACCCCATCAAAGGCTCCTGAGAAAGGTTTGGGCACACGGGATAGATGGGAAGGTGTTAGGCTGGATAGGGTCATGGCTTAGTAACAGGCGACAGAGAGTTGTAATAAACGGCTCGAAATCCGAGTGGGGTCATATAATTAGTGGGGTGCCACAGGGATCAGTATTAGGGCCATTGTTATTTCTAATATATATCAATGACTTGGATAGTGGAATTAGTAGTGATTTTAGTAAATTTGCGGATGACACAAAGATAGGTAGATTAATTAGGTCAGAATCGGATGCCATCGCCTTGCAAGCAGATTTAGATAGAATGAATGAATGGACGGATAGATGGCAAATGCAATTTGATATCAATAAACGCAAAGTACTTAGCGTAGGTAGAGGAAACCCACACAATAGGTACACATCAAACAACCAAACTCTGGTAGGTACAGGGTACGAGAAAGATTTAGGAGTTATAGCTAGCTCTGAACTCCGTCTAAGAAAACAATGCATAGAAGCCAGAAACAAGGCAAATAGGGTACTAGGATTCATTTTTAGGAGTGTTAAAAATAGAAGGCCGGAAGTAATATTAAAGTTATACTTGGCGCTGGTCATACCTCATCTAGACTACACTGTGCAGTTCTGGTCCCCACATTACAGGAAAAATATAGGTCTATTAGAATCAGTACAGAGGAGAATGACTAAAAGGATACAGGGGATGAGGAGTATTCCTTACGAGGCGAGGTTGAAGCTGTTAAATTTACATTCTTTAGAGAGACGTAGGTTAAGAGGGGACCTGATAGAAGTCTTTAAGTGGTATAAGGGTTATAACAAGGGAGATGTAAGCAAAATTCTTAGGATCAGCAACCAGGATAGAACAAGAAATAACGGGTTCAAGCTTGAAAAATTTAGGTTTAGGGAGGAGATAGGAAAAAATTGGTTCTCAAATAGAGTGGTAGATGAGTGGAACGGATTCAGTAATCATGTTGTTAGTGCTAGGACACTAGAGAGCTTTATGAGAAGATTAGACAGGTTTATGAATGGAGATAATAGATGGAAATGGGTAGGTATATTTCATACAAGGACTGCCACGTGTAAGCCTGGTCGCTTCTTGCAGCTTCCCTTGTTTCTTATGTTCTTATGTTATGTTCTTATGTTCCCCTCCCCGCCGCACCGCTCGTCGCCACGACCCACTCACTCCAATTGATTCCTGCACAGACAGGCATAAGAACACTCCCAAGCCACCATCATCTATCCTGCCACCGTCATCACCACCAGCATCCAGAAAGTCAAAGAACCAGTGAAATCAATCCAGAACAAGCAATGGCAGTGGCTTCTCTGGAAACAAGTGGTGTGTCTCCAGAACAGAGGTGTGCTCATAGAGGCAGTGGTGACCAGCGGTATTCAGCTGCCATCAGTAGAGGTGTAGCTGCTCTTAGATACAGCACTCCACACGGTGAACTGATAGCCCAGCATGATAAGGAACATGTCACATACGATCTTTTTTTATTTTATTTATTTATTTATTTTTTATGTAGGAGGGGCACCGGCAACGAATTTATAATAATAATATAATAATAAATAATAATAATTTATAATAACAATAATAAAAAAAAAAAGGCTCACTGAGGTGCCGATTCCGAAATAGTCAAAAGCTAAAACGGTGCTTAAATACAAGACTTGTTAGTTCGATATATCCATCAATTATAAATACATTATATTAATTTCTCTTATATGTGAACTACAACAGTGTCTAATGAACGACAAGCGACTTAAGAAACCTCACCTCCGTGCGAGAGTGGGAGGCGTGAGTCGCAATCCTTCCTGATCTCTTTGAAAGGATTCATGCTGAGACCATACAGAGGCACGCCAATTATGTTTCCACACACACATTCTCTCTCTCTCTCTCTCTCTCTCTCTCTCTCTAAGGCAATAACAAAGGGCGTAAGGCAATAACAAAGGGCGTGGTTTTATTTTGTTATGTAGTCCAAAGTCGGAGTCAGAAATCCAAACGCCAGTTTGACGCGATATAAACAGGTAGAGTGAGGCATTCCACCTCACACTCTCTCCAGCCTCAGCAGACAGTAAACGCTGCAAAAGCCAAATCTCAGGTATGTGAATTTTGCATATTTATTTAATCCTCTTAATGTTCATAATTTAACAATATGATAACGATGTGACAGAGTGGTATACACACACACACACACACACACACACACACACACACACATGTATGGATGTATAGGTAGAATATTTTTCGGACTGTGAGCCTTCACACTCCCAGAGGGGAACCATCCGTACGTCTGCGGACTTCAGTAACACCCTACTAGTGAAGTACCCTACACGGGAGCGTGCATGTCAAAACCTTCGGAAGACGTGCTGGGAACAAACAAATATACTCACTCCATTACACACACACACACACACACACACACACACACACACACACACACACACACACACTAAAAAAGAAAAAAAAAAAAAAAAAAATGAAATAAACCGCCTTGTCTCTCTCAGCCCCCGAGAGGCTCTTTTCTGTGGCCGGGGGTGAGCAAGGCAGTCCGTCCTTCCACCACCACAGCCTGAGCGCCAGCTTTGGACTCAGTGCCACGCCGGGACTGGACGGCTACCGCAGCTTTGCTCCTGTGACTGGCCGGGAAACACAAACCTCCTTTACCGGCTGCCACAAGTCGCCTGCCAGTTCAGCATTCCTGTCTTCCCATACTCCGGCAAAGAACATTTCATATATTTGGGCAAGTGGATTTACTCTCATTAATACTAATATGATCAAATCTTCGGGAACAAACATAATTTCAACTTCATTTTAAAACAAAACCATTTTATTCTGACAAGTTTCTGTTTTAAAATGTTTTACTACCCGTTTCTCGAGAAAGTCACTTTTATTTTTTTTTCCAAAGCATCACTTGCCCCACGACGGTCATGGCGCCTCGCCTCAAGTCCTTCACTTGATATTCCACAACTGTCACGCAAGGTTCCATAACTGTCCCTGACAATCTCCCAACGCGCAAACAGTTCAGCATATCATGAACTTATATAAGACATCACTTAACTAACCTCCCAACCGGATAGTAATAGTCTCGTGCACGCATTAATCATTCAAAGACTAAAATTATGCTTGTTTTTAAATTTGTCAATACTCTTTTAATATGAAAATACTCAAAATTACGAGATGTATTGCACGATGAAATAAATAGGCAAGATTTTGTGCCTGGAGGGTGTTGTTAACGGAAGTAATCTATTGTGCCCAATACAGCTAGATAAGACTGGCTGAGAGACAAATAGATGGATAGTTAGATAGATAGATAGGTGAATGGATGCCGTTAGGTGTCACGATATATTGTGCTACATAGCTATAGGTAGATTAGTAAGTTGTTATGTACACCAAAATACATAAGTAGTTAGGTAGCTAGACAGACAGGTAAACAGATAAACATATAGAGTAATATGAAAGTAGATGCTTTGCTAGATGAGTACCTATAAAGGTAATTGACTGATTCTTGGATTAATAGAGGGAAGCTGGAAAAAAAAGGATACTGTTTTTCTAGTGTGAAGTATTTTCTGTGTGAGGTTTCTCTATTCTGTAAAAAAAAAAAAAAAAAGTAAAATGAAAAAAAAAAATAAATAAAAAAAGGTAAACCATTTCAATATACAGTATGACTTTAGGGCTGGCCTACCACTCCCTCAGCAGGACTTTCATGGCCATTGTCTTGCCACGCCAATCACAATATTCACCTTTCTGCATGATACGTCAACTATATAATAATAATGATAATAATAATAATAATAATAATAATAATAATAATAATAATAATAATAACAATAAAAATAATAATAATAATAATAATAATAGTAATAATAATAATAGTAATAATAATAATAATAATTTATTTGCCCTGAAAAGAAGATACATAGGACACTATAAACATATTTCAAAAGAGAAGAGAGAGAGAGAGAGAGAGAGAGAAAAAAAAAAAAAAAACATAATACATTGTTATTCATAAAATTAGTCTGAGACTAAGAAGCCAGTTTTAAGATTAAGTGATTCTCAAATTTAGAATATTAAAAGAAAGGAATCAATTAAAATTCTACAAAGGAAATCTTACAACTATTTAAATCACTTCAAAATTATACCGACATGAACATTAAAAGAGATAGATTAAAACATGAATTTTAAAATTATTCAAATAAGTTATTTTTAAATTACACTAACATAAATTTAGAACATATTTGTCAGATGAATTGTCACTTGCCAGAAGGACACGGACACTGTCAGATAACCCATCATTATCAAATCTTTGGCGTTTTATTTCATACTTGGCCTTCTTTGCATAGCTTGAGTCAAACAGATATTTCACAAGGTTTACATTTTTTTTCTTTTTTTATGTAGGAGAGGCACTGGCCAAGGGCAACAAAAATCCAATAAAGAGAAAGCGCACTGAGATGCCAGTCCCAGAAAAGGGTCCAAAGCGGTACTCAAAAATTGAAGGATAAGTGTCTTGAAACCTCCCTCTTGAAGGAATTCAAGTCATAGGAAGGTGGAAATACAGAAGCAGGCAGGGAGTTCCAGAGTTGACCAGAGAAAGGGATGAATGATTGAGAATACTGGTTAACTCTTGCATTAGAGAGGTGGACAGAATAGGGGTGAGAGAAAGAAGAAAATCTTGTGTAGCGAGGCCGTGGGAGGGGGGAGGCATGCAATTAGTAAGACCAGAAGAGCAGTTAGCATGAAAATAACGATAGAAGACAGCTAGAGATGCAACATTGCGACGATGAGAGAGAGGCTGAAGGCAGTCAGTTAGAGGAGAGGATTTGATGAGGTGAAAAGCTTTTGATTCCACCCTGTCTAGAAGAGCAATAGGATTGTAACCCCCCACACCCCCAGACATGTGAATCATACTCCATACATGGATAGATAAGGCCCTTGTACAGAGTTAGCAGCAGGGGGGTGAAAAAAACTGGCGGAGACGTCTCAGAACGCATAACTTCATAGAAGTTGTTTTAGCAAGAGATGAGATGTGAAGTTTCCAGTTTAGGTCAGATCTACGATATTCAGTGTAGAAGAGCGGGGACAGTTGAGTGTCAGTGAAGAAGATGGGATAGTTGTCTGGAAGATTGTGTCGAGTTGATAGATGGAGGAATTGAGTTTTTGAGGCACTGAACAATACCAAGTTTACTCTGCCCCAATCAAGAATTTTAGAAAGATCAGAAGTCAGGCGTTCTGTGGCTTCTCAGCGTGAAATGTTTACTTCCTGAAGGGTTGGACGTCTATGAAAAGACGTGGAAAGTGCAGGGTGGTATCATCAGTGTAGGAGTGGATAAGACAAAAAGTTTGGTTTAGAAGGTCATTCATGAATAATAAGAAGAGAGTGGGTGACAGGACAGAACTCTGAGGAACACCACTGATTTAGGAGAAGAACAATGACCGTCTACCACAACGGCAATAGAACGGTCAGAAAGGGAACTTGAGATGAAGTTAAAGAGAGAAGGATAGAAGCCATAGGAGGGTAGTTTGAAATGAAGGATTTGTGCTAGACTCTATCAAAAGCTTTTGATATATCCAAGGCAACAGCAAAAGTTTCACCAAAAACTCTAAAAGAGAATGACCACGACTCAGTAAGGAAAGCCAGAAGATCACTAGTAGAGCGGCCTTGACGCAACCCATACTGGCGATCAGATAGAATGTAGTGAAGAGATAGATGTTTAAGAATCTTCCTGTTGAGGATAGATTCAAAACCTTAGATAGGCAGCAAATTAAAGCAATAGGACGGTAGTTTGAAGGATTAGAACGGTCACCCTTTTTTAGGAACAGGCTGAATGTAGGCAAACTTCCAGCAAGAAGTCAGATGTTGACAGACAGAGCTGAAAAAGTTTGACTAGGCAAGGTGCAAGCACAGAGGCACAGTTTCGGAGAACAATAGGAGGGAACCCATCAGGTCCATAAGCCTTGCTAGGGTTTAGGCCAGCGAGGGCATGGAAAACATCATTGCAAAGAATTTTAATAAGTAGAGGGTGGAGGAGAGGGAGGAACAAGCTCAGAATCATCCAAGGTAGAATTTTTAGCAAAGGTTTGAGCGAAGAGTTCAACTTTAGAAATAGATGAGATAGCAGCAGTGCCATCTGGTTAAAATATAGGAGGGAAAGAAGAAGAAGCAAAGTTATTGGAGATATTTTTGGCTAGATGCCAGAAGTCACGAGGGGAGTTAGATCTTGAAAGATTGACACTTTCTGTTAATAGAGGAGTTTTTGGCTAATTGGAGAACAGACTTGGCATGGTTCCGGGCAGAAATAATTATAAAATGCATGAGATTCTGGTGATGGAAAGCTTAAGTACCTTTTGTGGGCCACCTCTCTATCATGTATAGCACGAGAACAAGCTGTGTTAAACGAAGGTTTGGAAGGTTTAGGTCGAGAAAAAGAGTGAGGAATGTACGCCTTCATGCCAGACACTATCACCTCTGTTATGCGCTCGGTACACAAAGAGCCTCTGACACGGAAGCACAGATGTCCTTCGCTCTTCCAAGTAAGCCTATTTGATTGAATTTCCTCTCATTCAAAACTCTATTATTACAATTATATATAAAAGCATCCTGCTCTTGATTTATTGTGAAAAATTTGGCATAATAGGTCAATATTCATTACATCCACAGTGGACTCAATTGAGGGGATCCTTAAGGCTTTCAATAAGAGTTTACTTCTACACTAGTTATGTATTCCGAACATAGCCTTTACAAATTTTCCTTGCATGGACTCTAACTCATTCATACGCGTTTTATCAATTTTGACAGTATGCAATCCATATGACAGTACAGGCCTAATTGCAGTTTTGCAGACATTGGAAGCTGTGTCAACATTAGTTTCCAAGTTGCACAACCCTGCTCCTTGTAAGGCATAAAATGCTTTTCTACAAGCACTACTGGGTTCAGTCACATAAGCGTGAGGTTTCCTATGGGTTTCAAGTATTCACTCCCAAGTATTTCAGCACATCATTTACTTTCAAAATATCTCTATTTAGCTGCCATACAGGACGCTCCGTAAAATAACATTCCCCGAATATGATACATTAAGTTTTGTTGGGTTTAAAGGACAAACCATGATTACTTACATACTCATTGGAAACCTTGATCATTTGCTGCAGACCTGTGACAGTTAGACTACATAGAAGAATATCTGCGTTACTAAAAACGTTAAAAGACTTGGAACCAATAACAACTCCACCGTTAGACGCTGATAAGGTATCCATGAAATCTTTGCAAAATAAGTTAAATAAACAGGGAGATGTTAGCCCACCTTGGCGAGTACCTCTAGAGAATTGGATATCAGCTGATAGATATGTTCCCCACTTAATTTGCACCGTACTTGGTGTGTACCACGTAAACAGAGTAGCCCAGCAGTCATTAGGAATCACTCCCATTGCCTTGTAAAAAATGACATCATGAGGTATAGCATCAAAGGGTCCCTGGGCATCTAAAGAACATGCAAATACCGGTGAGCCTCGGGATTTACAATATGAAATAACATCTTGCACTAGCACAGCAGCCATATTTGTACTCCTTCCTGTGACAAATCCAAAGTGTTGGTCACTCATTTCATAACACCTACAGGTATCTAGAATATACAATTCGAATATCTTTGAAAATACAGTAGAGACGGTTACAGGTCTGTAATTCCTGAGGTCCGACGGGTTAAGGGTTCCCTTTTTAAGTATGGGTATAAGGGCGCCCCTTCTAAATGACTTAGGCACTACATGAAATTGTATGCACAGAGTAAGCATACATCCTAATAGAACGGAAACATGGCTGACTGTGGCATATGCTAAGTGTTCTGCCATTATGCCATCCAGTCCAGGAGAACAGCCATTGTTTAAGGAAGATATATATCTTCTTACCACACAGGCCGAGATCACCTTATCACGGGATACAGTCGACATTACCGTTTTATATCTGACGTCGGTCTCTGCCTTAGCACGACGTCTGGTGTCACTGAGGGTCAATAAATCTTCCCGGTTTTCAAACTTATTCCTGAAATGTTGCTCTAATGCTTGACTAGTAATAGTAAGTAAGTAATAGTAAGTAAAATTTCCTTAGATTACCACTTATATAAAAAAATTAATCTGAGAAGTTAGGTCGTGCAAATCAGTATTCATTGCTCTCTTACAAGCAGCTTGATACGACTTTTTTGCTAACTTGTGACAGGAATAAACTAGAACCAGAATCGTTGTCTATCTTTACTAACGGTGCAGTCTACTAACGGTGCAGTCGTGATTCCACCAATTTTTGCTCCGGTAACGACCTAAATATTTGTTAGGAACATCTAATAACGCTTTTGTGCAAGAATCATGCATAATTGTACTCAACTGATCACACATGGAATCAATAACAAATTTTGACCCATCATATGTATTAACCGTTGAAACATCGATAATAGAGAGTTTCCGTGAAGCCACACTCATATATTGAGAATAGTGATCCCTAACTTGAAAATCCGACCAATTAATGCGGGGATGGGAAGGCATTCTATAAACATTACCAATAGCATTACCTTGGGAGTTCACACTCATTTTCATACATATTGACACCGGCAAGTGATCACTTTTTTTTTTTTTTTATGTAGGATGGACACTTTTTATTTTTTTTTATGTAAGGGACACTGGCCAAGGGCAACAAAAATCCAACAAAAAAAAAATGCCCACTGAAATGCCAGTCCCATAAAAGGGTCAAAACAGTAGTAAAAAATTGATGAATAAGTGTCTTGAAACCTCGCTCTTGAAGGAATTCAAGTCATAGGAAGGTGGAAATACTGAAGCAGGAAGGGAGTTCCAGAGTTTACCAGAGAAAGGGATGAATGATTGAGAATACTGGTTAACTCTTGCGTTAGAGAGGTGGACAGAATAGGGGTGAGAGAAAGAAGAAAGTCTTGTGCAGCGAGGCCGCGGGAGGAGGGGAGGCATGCAGTTAGCAAGATCAGAAGAGCAGTTAGCATGAAAATAGCGGTAGAAGACAGCTAGAGATGCAACATTGCGGCTATGAGAGAGAGGCTGAAGATAGTCAGTTAGAGGAGAGGAGTTGATGAGACGAATAGCTTTTGATTCCACCCTGTCTAGAAGAGCAACATTACATTGTTCTCCAGCTCTGACATAATGAAACAACTTTTGATATTACTCATAAAATGTGGTATAAAGATGTTATCAAAATGTTAGCATTAAAATACGTATAATTACAATTCTGATGAAACATAAAATATGACTGGCAAAGATCATTCCCTGACAGAAAATCAAGTAGTAGATAGCTATGATTGTTAAATGGATGTCGTCTGTACCAATATCTATTCAACATGTTTTGGGATGGTAGAGGAGCATTCATGTCACCCACAATAACAAAAGGACCCGTCACATTATCAATAGCAGACTGTAATTTGTCAAGTGTGTCATTGTAAAGTTGTACTTGATCACTTCTCCCATTGTGGAAAGGCATGTATACTCCAAATATTGTGAGTATAACCTGTTGACAAGAAATCAGCTGAACACCTGTTATCCTGTCATTGTCCATATGTAAGGTACATAGGTGACATTAGGAATCTTATTTCCAATAAAACCCACTCCACCATACGGCCGTCCCACCACTGCCTCCTCATGGTTTACTGTATTCATCTATCCTCTGCATTACTAAATGTCTCTTTCAAAGCAGACACTTCGTATGGAGTTAACCAATGTTCACAAAGAAACAATAAGTCACTTTTTGACAATAAATCAAAATCTATAACCATAAACGTTGACTTCAAAACCTTACATTTATATGATATAATAGTCAAATCTTTATCACTGAATTTTGTTATTTATGTACATTATTATTCACTACTTTTTCTCCGAGTCCAGATCTAGTGATGCTAAAATTGCCTGGAACGACGATCATAATCAAACAGTTGCCGAGGAGGCTGAATGGTTATTACTAGTGGTGAATCTCGAGTGTGTATAGGATCTAGATGCTCGATGCTTGGAAGAGGACGACCAATTTTCTACAGGGAGTTCATTTTGATAGTGCCGGCGCAAACCACGTGTGTGTGCAAGAACAGGTTTCTTCTGAAAGGGTCGTATCTGAACACTTGACGGCCAGTGCTCACCATTATAAAATCTCTCTTCCCCTTCCACAGAGTCAACACTTACACAGAATGAGGATCTACCTTTAACTCTACATTTGAGATTAATCACAGCAGAGACATCCTTAACACCAATAGTACTTAGATATTTCTTCATACACTCAACTGTAGTGTTTTCAGCCATGTGTCCCACGTATACTGCTATACATCCCTTCAAGGAGTCACCATTTTTAATATCTTGGATTTGATAGCAGTCAGGTGGGCCTGAACCAACTATCTGGCGATGAGTACTTTTCCGAATCCTTATTTCGCCTTGTCTCAGACGGCGCTGTTGCTCAGCTGGTAACCTAAACTCACCCTCCATCTCATCTTGATGCTCATGTCCGTGGGGCAAAGCTGCGGGTCGTTGGTCATCATCGGGGCTGTCCCCTACTCTCCGATCATTTGAATAGAGTGGGGCCCATCCGCAGGCTTTTGATCACGCCAGGGTCCGTCTAACGGCCACCGGTCAGCACGGGATCCATCTGCAGGCCCCTTGTCAATACGGGGCCCACCCGCCGGTCCCCCGTTAGTACGAGGTTCGCCCTTGGACCCCCGCTCATCACGGGGCCCGCACGCAAGCTGCCGGTCTAGACGAGATTCATCCTCAGGGCCAGGCACAACGCGGGGCCGGTCCTCAGGCCTCTGATCTGCACGAGTTCCGTCCACAGGCCTCCGCTCAACATGGGGCCCGTCCGCAGGCCGCTGGTCAGGATGAGTTCTATCCGTATGCCCCTGACACCTCGGGGCCCGTCCCTGCCTCCGTGGTTAGTAAGCGGCTCACCTACAGACCGTTGGTCCATAACCGACATGTCTGCAGGCCCCTGCTCATCACGGCATCCGCCCGTAGGAAGTTGGGCATCAAGTTGCTCGTCCGCAGGTACTCGCAGTTGTATACTAGTTATCTCCTGCCGTAGTTGATTTACTTGCGTAACATCCAGACGCATCTCCAAATGAGCTATCTTTTCTCTCAAACTATTAACATCTGATAGATTAGAGATGACGCTACTCAAATTATGACTGTGTCTTTAAGCATAACACAAGTCTCCAATAAATCTGCCCCTTCTACCGGAGCAGCCATCAGTTGAGGCTAAGCATTAATATTCATTCCTTCTCCCATGTTTCCTGTTTTCAATACCTTAGCCAATCTTCTATCTGGCAACTTGTTCACCCCAGAGTAGCCAATTGTGTATATATCCTCTGCGATTAGAGATATTTTCTTACGATTGTAAAGCTCAAGTGCTTCATATGTGTCTGGGAAAGTCTCACAAAGAATGTCAACCAATTTTAACCGTAGGTTCCACAATTTTTCTCTGTCCAATCCATGTTCTGACAGGCGTTCTATGATCTCTTAATCATAATGATATATGGTAGTAAGATTATCTATATAAGTGGCAGTGAAGGCATTGGAATCTGTACATGAGAGAGTAGCATATCAAATATATATTGGTTAGTGTTTCCATGTACGTGCGAACGTGCGCATGTTTATGTGTGTGTGTGAGTGCTTGCCTGTTGTTACTTGGGTTCTCTACTAGTTTCACCCTTTTTACAACACTTATCTTGTTTCCTGGAATATGACGTCAGAACTGCGTCATATCACTAAGCTCAAGTGCGCATGCGCGAACTGGGGAAACCCGATCAGGGCGGTCTGGTGCTGTCTGGTGGTTTCAGTTTTCACTACACTTGTTCTAAGTTCCTGATGTAAATATACCGATAAAATGTCACTTTTCCAGCTCTTCGTATATTCACGTTCCTTACTTCATATTCAGAAGAATATTGATATCCAAGTATAGAAGAAATCTGTGGAGAATTGACGAGCACACACACACACACACACACACACCCCGATTATTCAACATGAATCTGAATACATCCATTTCTAAAACAATGAAATTTATTGTGAATGTTTCGTTCCTTAGAGGATAATAGCAGTGATTTTAGTGGGTATACTGCGACACTTAACAACTCTACTTTCCGACCTCACCAAGGTCACACAATGATCAGCCACGGTGTGTCCCTGCATGCCAGTCGATACGCACGCACACACACACACACACAGACACACACACACACACACAGACACACACACACACACACACACACACACACACACACAGTGTGTTTTATCATAAAAGAAAATTAGATTGGTTATCTTTTTATTTTCCGATAGAAGATTAGATTTGTTATCATAAAGGTATGTCCGGTTACTTATGTGTGTGTGTGTGTGTGTGTGTGTGTGTGTGTGTGTGTGTGTGTTCAGAATCACGTACTGGACTTGATCGTCAGCTTTACTGTCCTCAACCGCAGCGAGAGATGAGAGCTCAGGTGGACCGATCAAGGGATTAAGCTGAGGCCTTTCACATGACACATACCGTTGTATTGCAATGAAGAGAGAGAGAGAGAGAGAGAGAGAGAGAGAGAGAGAGAGAGAGAGAGAGAGAGAGAGAGAGAGAGAGAGAGAGAGAGGGGGGGGAGTTTAAAAGCAGGAAAGGATGATTTAATGAATTAATGGATTGGTTGGAACAGTCAAGAGGTTAAGGAAGAAAGCTGAAAACAATTATGAATTGAAGGTAGCTAGCCAGGCGAAGACAGACACAAACGGATATTTTCAGATACATGGTTCCACTCATACCGCTCTTCTAGACAGGATGGAATCAAAAGCTTTTCTCCTCTCCTCTAACTGACTGTCTTCAGCCTCTCTCTCACCGCCGCAATGTTGCATCTCTATCTGTCTTCTACCGCTATTTTCATGCCAACTGCTCTTCTGATCTTGCTAACTGCATGCCTCCCCTCCTCCCGCGGCCTCGCTGCACAAGACTTTCTTCTTTCTCTCATCCCTATTTTGTCCACCTCTCTAATGCAAGAGTTAACCAGTATTCTCACTCATTCATCACTTCCTCTGGTAAACTCTGGAACTCCCTGCCTGCTTCTGTATTTCCACCTTCCTTTGACTTGAATTCCTTCAAGAGGGAGGTTTCAAGACACTTACCCTTCAATTTTTGACTACCGCTTTTCTGGGACTGGTATCTTAGTGGGCTTTTTTTTTTTATTTTTTTTTTCTTGGATTTTTGTTGCCCTTGGCCAGTGCCCCTCCTACATAAAAAAAAAAAAAAAAAGAACAGGAAGTCAGCACGTTCTTGAAGGACATCTGATGTAGAGCTAATTACCTTTTGAGGAGAGATGAGTAAATTTATAAACGACTACATTTGAACTGTTTTTACTTTGGAGAACATGCAGGGTGTGCAGGGAAGCGAACAGATATTTAAAGCAGATTATGATAATCTGTTAGACATTTCCATAACTAAGTTGATAATGGAACAGCAAATATATAGGAAGAAAAAAACAGAAATCACGTGAAGCAGTTGAACTTATATCTCAGATTGCTAATATCTTTAGGGATCATTGAATTCAGGAGGTACTAGTGCCCGTCATTAATAAAGAAGAATATAAATTGCTAATGTCTTGGTCAGCCAGTCAGCATAACCTGAATTGTAGGTACAATAATGGAATCGGTAGCTGAGAGGAAAATTAGGAATCATTCGGACAAGCAGAGGTTGATGAAGGACTCACAGCACGGCTTCACGAAAAGAAATTAATGAACTTGCAGATAATTCGGAAAGATGTAGAATCGCTGGGAGAGACGGCAAAGTGTTAGTGTAGATAAGGTCATTGCTAGGCAACAGGCGACAGAGTTATGCTGAATAGCTCTAAATCCGAGAGGAGCTAAGTACTTAAATTTGCTTGTATTGAGTTGCCTTTGCCATCTATTTATCCATTCATTCATTCTAAGTGTGTCTGCAGGGCGAATGCGCTCAGATCCGGCCTAATTGATCTACCCATCTTCTTGTCGTCTGCAAGTTTACTAACAGTGCTGCAAATTCCATTATTTACAGAAATCATTAATGCATATAGGAGTTAATAATGGTCGTAAAACCGAGAGAAGTCGTCAGGGAATAAATGTAGAAAGACTGACATTTTCTTTTGATGAAGGAGTTTTGACTAATAGGAAAAAAAACAGTCTTGGCTTGATTTGGAGCAGAAACATAAAGAGCACGAGTTTCAGGTGAGGGAGGGCTTAAGTACAGTTTGTGGGCCACCTCTCTGTCATGTCTGACACAAGAGCAGGCTGAGTTAAATCATTATTTTAAAAGGTTTAAGGCAAGAGAAAGAGTGAGGAATGTAGGCCTCCATGCCACACACACTATCACTTCCGTTAAGCGCTCGGCACACAGGCATGGTTGTGTGACACGAAAGCTGTAGTCATTCCATGGAAAATCACAATAATACCTCCTCAGGTCCCCCTCATGAGGCAAAACGCCAGTGGTTCCTCCGTTTTGATGGGATCCCCCAATATGTTCATGTGCGTGTATGATATGCATGGTAAAAAAAAGAAAAAAAAAAAAAAAAAAAAAAAAAAAAAAAAAAAAAAAATATATATATATATATATATATATATATATATATATATATATATATATATATATATATATATATATATATATATATATATATATATATATATATATACATACAGACAATTTTTTTTGCACAAGTATGGTCTTTGTGTATATATGTATGTATGTGTATATATGTGGATTTTTTTTAATGTTTTTGTCTGTCTGTGTTGGTCTGAGTTGCTGATTTTCATAATTTATCTTGTTTTCTCATTTATTCTTTCTATATCCATTATCTTATATTGCATTACAACATTACCAACGAATGCCAGATGTGTACAAGATCTACATCTAAATACGTATTTAATTCTGCAGATCTACCTGGTCTACGCAGCAGCTAGTCTTGTCAGTGAGGTCAGCTGCTCCAGCAGAGGTGGTGAAGATGGCGGAAGGTGGCAAGATGCCCGTCAAGCTGTCCATTCTTCGTCACTCCAGTATTGTTAAGGACGGAGATCCATGTGTGTATGGCATTCCCATGCATCAAACTCTGCGAGATGAAGACGCAGGCTTTGAAAAACTAGAGTTTGGATGTAATCACGGGTATGCTGAAAGCAAAGTTATCATGATGGTGGGGGAAACAGGCTCTGGAAAGACAACACTCATCAATGGCCTGGTTAACTATGTCTTTGGTGTTGACTGGAATGATTCCTTCCGCTTCAAGATGATTGTCGAGGACAGTCGCGCTAACCAAGCTCATAGTCAGACAAAAGATGTCACTTCCTACACTCTGCATCACCAGGACGGTTTCAGAATGCCCTATTCCCTCACCATCATCGATACTCCAGGCTTTGGTGACACTAAAGGTATTAAGAGGGACAGGGAAATAGTTGAGCAGCTTCGCAAGTTTTTCACAAGCCCAGGAGATCTCGGCATCAGCCACATCGATGCCATTGGCTTTGTGGTTCAGGCTTCCCAGGCCAGACTCTCTGTAGGGCAAAAATATGTCTTTGACAGTATCCTTGCACTGTTTGGCAAAGATATAAGCGATAACATATTCCTTCTCGTTACTTTTGCTGACGGCCAGGAGCCTGAGGTTCTTAATGCAGTGAGGGAAGCTGAAATACCACACAAACATTACTTCCAGTTTAATAATTCTGCTCTCTACTCCCAAACTAATAAAAACAGAAAGTTCGGCTCTCTTTTCTGGGAAATGGGATGTGAAAGCTTCCAGACCTTCCTGGATAAAGTCCTCGAAGTTGAAAGTAAGAGTCTTCTTCTTACTAAGGATGTTCTTACAGAGCGCAAAAGAATTGAAGTGTATATTAAGGGCATAGAAAAAGAAATCAAAGTAGGACTAAGTAAATTGAATACCCTGGAAAAGGAAAAGGAAATGTTAAGAAAACATGAACATGATGTAGACCAAAACAAAAACTTCTCTTTTGAGGTGGAAGAAGATGTCTTTGAAAAGAAGGAACATGATAAATATGGGTTTGGGTATGGAGGAATGCGTAACTGTAAGACATGTCAGCGCACTTGTTGCCACAGGTGCTTGGCCTACTATCTTGGTGGTAGAGAAAGGTGGTGCTATGCTATGGATAAAGAAATGATGTGTACAGTCTGCCCTTTGCACTGTTCTCTTGAAGAACACGAAATATGTGACTACATATACTACGTCACTAGGAAGAAAATCCAAAAAACAGTGGAAGAAGTTCGTCTTCGCTACGAAGAAGCACACGGGAGAAAACTGTCTGCCCAGAATATAATTGACAAGATTCAAGGAGAATATGATTTAGGGCAGAAGAAGATACTGGAAATGGCTGACTCTGTAAGGAAGTCCCTTGAGAGACTAAGGGAAATAGCTTTAAAACCAGACCCGCTAAGCGCTGTCGAATACATCGACATGATGATAAAGAATGAGCAGAGAACAGCAAAGCCGGGGTGGCAAGAAAGAGTTGAGCAGCTTAACCAACTAAGGCGAATGGCGGAACAAGTAAAGAAAATAGAAACAGGAAACTTTGGCTTAAACTAGTGATATGAGCCCATATATGTGGAACAGTAATGGGTGAAATCTTCAAACCATCACTGAAAATTTATAAGAATATTAATTTTTTTTTCCAATCATCTTTTATTTTGGATATTATTTTGCAATATTTGTAAGAAAAGAGTTAAATATGTGCATTGCAGTTGTGGCAGTTGCATGTTGGGCGGAAATCTTTAATGAATGGAAGCCGGAAAAGTGAGGAGAGAAAGTGAACAGGGATCTGTGTGATGAATTAACTGATAAACAAAGGAGGCGATTACTGGGAGTGTGAGGCACTGGGTGACATGGATGCTGAATTAATTATAAAATTAATTTTGTAAGATTAAGAGAGTGTTTTTTTTTTTTTTTAATGTTTTCTTAGAGGAGTTCAAGTTGTAATGTTAGAATTTTTTTTTTTTTTTTTCAGTTCTGACAGATGTTCAATCATACATGATATAAAGGGAGAGGTTGACAGAACAATACCTTGTGGAACACCTCTGTTATCTTGTTTAGGGAAAGAACAACGATCACTGAATACAATGGCAGTAATCTGTATACCTAAAAAAACCTGAGATAAAGCTGCAGAGAGATGGATTATACTGGAATTTTCTTGTAACATCAAGTTTATTGAAGTCCCTAATGGTAATGTTTACATCCTTCAATGAAGTCTTTGATCAGAGTTTACTTGCTAGCGGTAGTGTGGAGGACACATCGCCATTGTATCATGTGAGTCTTGTGCTTAGATAATGCAGACTTGACTCTTGGTGTTATGATGATTCCTGTGTTGTGGGATATCTGATATTAGGTTTCACTAGTATAAGAGTACATGTTGAAAATTATCTTTAGCTTCTTGTAGTGATAGTTTGTAGTACTGTATCTGAAATGCATCCGTCTGATGCGACGTTGATTAATCGTCTTTGCGATGTGGATTCATGTATCTGGTGCACAGCATTGATCACGATGTACTAATAAGATTATAAATAAAGCTTAGACACTTGAAAGAAGAGGAAATATTCCTGAATTAAGTTACAAGTGTTAAGTATCTTCCTCGTGCACGTCCAGTAGCCTTGTAGGTCCAATATTTTCCTTAATATTCATTTGTTTATCTACGGAACTCTATCCACTCCTGTGGCACTCCCTCTACTCCACTCTACACCATTCCACTCCACCTGCACTCAGGTGGAACTTCCTCCAGTCAACAACACTCCAGTATTCGCTTTACTTCACTGAACTCCTCCTGGACTCCCTTCACTTCACTCCACTTCTTCAATACTTCATTAACTCCATTCCATTCCCCTGCAGTCTACTCCACTCTCCTGCGCCCCCTCCACTGCACTCCACTCTCCTACACCCCCTTCACCCCTCTCGTCTTGCACTCTTTCCACTCCATTTCTCTAGCACTCCCTCCACTGCTTTTCTTGGCACCCACTCACGTGCACGTCTCGAGCTCCATCCTAATTCCTTCGGTACTCCATGCACTCCATTCCTGAACTCCGGCCCATTAGCTTGTGCTAATAGTCTGCCAGTTACTGAGCTGACTCCTTTTAGATCCCAAACATCGCATAAAAACATGGTTCTAAATGAGTATAATATCTGACTAGTTTTGAGCTATAGAGGAGATATAAATATGTGCTTAAAATTATCAAGTATAGTGAATATATTATGTAGTGAGCGTTTTTGCGCCGCCCTCACAAATCTGTCTGCGCAGCACCTAAGATGATCCGAGAATACCCTCACCTTCAGCTGAAGGTCCTCTGTTGGTCTTCTCTTCTAGGAAGTGTACTGTTTTCATTGTAGACGAGTTTTCCTCGCTACTGTGAAACACATGAGAACGCTTGGGAGGTGCGGGAGGGAAAATTTTCATTGTACACGATTATCAGAAGAAGTGACCTCCGTCACCTGTCTCCACCTGACCTGTGGTGGGCGGTCGTGGTGGGTCACTCTGACTCTGGCAACGTCTGAAAGCAGCGTTGTCACGTGTCGTGGTCTATTCCTATACACCAAAATCATTGCTATTATCCTTAAAGAAACAAAACATTTATATGTTGTTCATCCTTATTGAAGGAATGGATGTATTCAGATTGATGTTGCAGCAATAAGTAGTTAACGTATCAGATGGAAAGATGAGTATGGTGACTGGCGTGCCAGGGCGATGGGCAGGACAATCCAGACAGGGGTGAGGTGCAACCCCTCTTGTACAAAACAGATTTACTATGGTATCATCTGCAGGATTTTGTTTTATATGTTCAATTGGGACCATTTATATATTGTGCTGCGTTTCCTGAGATGTGCAGCACATGATAGTGCTATAGTAGTGAGAACAGTCTCCCTCTGGTAGTCAAGAACAAACAAGCACAAGAACACGGAGCGCCCAGTGAGACAGCCGTGCCGAGAGTGTGAGTGTTGACGCAAGCAGTTTCAGGACGCGAAACACCACTGCAGCACCACCTCACTCTGATAAGTGGGTGGACGCATCTTCACAACAGCAATTAACCAACCTCTGAGGTGGAAGAGATAATATTATTAGCTGACTCTGATGTGCTGTCCTCCGAAGGGCTGACTCTGAGTTTATCACACATCACCATCACTAACACAATAATTTCAACAAGTTTTCGTCGAGGACAAGTTTCGAGACAAGGATGATCCTCGAGTACAAAGAAGGACTTCGAGAACAAGGTCAAGAACGATCTGTGCGGACGATCCTCGAGAACGAGAACGATCTTCGAAAACAACCTTTTGGTTTGGAGGATGAGATCGAGGACATGGTCAATAATAATCCTTGACTTCGAGGACGATCTGTGAGGATGAGCTTCAATGACAAATGGAAATCTTTTCACACTGTTAGTTGGCAGTGAGCACAAGCACTGGCAGGCATCAACGAAAACAGAATTGAGTGTGAGACTTTCCCAAATTTGATACACATAAAACCATCCTGCCTTGTAACTTCATCGTGACTTGTGAACCTGTGTCAGCAAAGGTTACCGTGACCAAAGTTTGCTCTGCCTCAAGCAGGTTGTGGGAAAACAGTGATGTTTTTATTGATCTGAAAACAAAGGAAGGATGTTAAATATACGGCATTTTTTTTTTTTTTTCGTTCTTCAAAATCAAGACCTTAGGAAATGATTAAGTTGGTAAAATAAGAGCATGACTCACTCGTTTCAGGACGCAAAACAACTCAATTTTACATCAACTTCACTAAAAACGATGAAAAAGGAGAAGCAGAACATGCTCGAGTATAATTCCGATAGATGGAAATAGTTTACCTGCTGTGACGCTTTCCATGTGAAGGTTAGACAGTAGGTGGTAGGAATGAGAGGGGGAGGGAGGGAGAGAGGAAGAAGAGATGTGAAAAATGTCTTGTCACACAAGCAAACGTTGCTTGCGGTATGCCACAAAATGATACTGGTCTGGTCAGGCTCAGCATTGACACAGCTTAGGTTTTTGTACAAAATGTTTTGTTTTTAGATATTTATTAGAAACATTATTTTGATCTTGGATTATTAAGGTCCCAGTGAGTGTGTCCGCAATCTGGAAAAAGAAGTTAATACCATTGTTAAATAGCATGAAAAGTTATCAGTAATGAAGCATTCGCATTATTATTTAAAACACACACACACACACACACACACACACACACACACACACACACACACACGACAGGTTAATGACTCGTGACTTACTCATGTTTGTCCTTGGAACAGATCCGCCGGATGCATGACAACTCATTTGTTTCCATCAGTCCCACGCCACCATTTAATTCTGGCATTCCGCTATTATTGTTCTCATTGATCGGCTGTTTATCACGCCAGCGGGAGGAACATTGTCTTTAAAAGGTATTTAAGGTAGCATTTTGTTAATAGGATTGAGGGAAAGTTTCAATTAAAGCACTATTAACAATTGTATTTATAGTTATAACTGAAGAATTCACCTTTCACGGGGAATAAAGTAACTTGATGTTTCTGAATGTTTCTTTTCTTTTTTATGAGGCAATGTGCGTCTCTGGTTACTGTTAGGGTACGTTAGCAATATCAATGTGTGTTCTGCGTCTCTGGTTTCTGGAGAGACGTCACGAATATGTGATGGTGTCTTTTTATCAGTAAAACGGCGACAGCACAACACATGTAGTTTATAGGGTTTGTTTAGAGTTTCGTACACACGTATCATTAACTCCAGCGAGAGACACGCCAACAATCTTGATGTTGCCCTCCGCTGCACACTATGATATAGCTCGCTCACGCAGCCACTAGCACGAGAGTCACTCCTACCCGAGGCTTCCCACTATTCTGCCTCGGGAGGTGCCGTCGGCTAACATACAGCGGACGTAAACATAACATCCCTATTTGCATCAACACCACGTGATCAGGATGGTGCGTGTTGTTGTGCTAGTTGGTAATTTTTCATTAGACGAACAAGTGTCCTAGACTAAATGAACAAAGGAAAACTTAGGTGATGTTTAACAAAGTCTGTTCATATCTATTGCTACCTACTTATGGTAGCACGATGTATTCTTGCTTAACAAGCACCACTCCTGCCATTTTCTTTGACATACTCTATGAGCGCTTCCCGTACCAGCAAACACTGGCAGTATCTTTCTCCTTCCTGGCAGCGAAGAAATGTCCCAATTCTCTCCACCATCATGGCAGTTACACGTCTAGTTCACGTCCACTCCATAATATTGGTCGTGGGCTGCAGTTTTGCATGAATCATTGTGTGAGAGAGTATAGCAGCAAAACGCATCAGGCATCTCTGCATCGTGTGAGCCAAAAGTTATCTTTGACTCAGGAAAATCGTATCCGAATTTTTCTACACCTAAATGACAACTGAATCAATGTGTGTGTGTGTGTGTGTGTGTGTGTGTGTGTGTGTGTGTGTGTGTGTGTGTGTGTGTGTGTGTGTGTGTAATAATAATAATAATAATAATAATAAACGGTTTATTATTTAGGCAGTTAACAAACTGAAAATGTACATAGGGGGTGGGGAAATACCTAACGTTAATCCTAAAGGTAAGTCTAATCTAGAAGGGACTATTGATTGATGGCTCGCACCATGGTGGGAATCGCACTGAGTCTGTACCGGTCCTTTAGTGTGTATGTGTGTGTGTGTGTGCGTGTGTGTGTGTGTGTGTGTGTGTGTGTGCCATCTTAGAGTTTAAGTCAAGGTCATCTTAGATTTTCCAATTATCTCGAGTGGCATCTCATCAGTGTATGCTCTGCGTCTCTGGTTACTGGAGAGATGTTTGCAATATCAGTGTGCTCTGCGTCTCTGGTTTCTGGAGAGACGTCAGGAATATGTGACGGTGTCTTTTGATATGTAAAACAGCGACAGCACAACACTTGTAGTTTATAGGGTTTGTTTAGAGTTTTGTACACACGTATCACTAACTCCAAAGAGAGACACGGGGAAAAATCTCGATGTTGGCCTCCGCTGCACACTATAATATAGCTCGCTCACGCAGCCACTAACACGGGAGTCACTCCTACCAGGGGCACACAACTCTGCTTCCCACTACTCTACCTCGGGAGGTGCCGTCCTAACCTATAGGGGACGTAGACAGCTCATCCCTATTTGCATCAGCACCACGTGATCAGGATGGTGCGTGTTGTTGTGCTAGTTGGTGATATTTTATAAGGCGAACAACAGAGAAGTGTCCTGGATCTAAATGAACAAAGGACAACTTCCGTGATGTTTAACAAAGAGTCTATTCATATCTATTGCTACCTGCCTATGATTACACACTTAATGTGTTCTTGCTTAACAAGTACTACTCCTGTCATTTTCTTTGACGTCGCTTTGCAGCGATGCCATGGGACATTGGGACATTTCTTCGCTTTGGCAACGAAGAAATGTCCCATGTTCTCTCTGCCATCGTGGCAGTCACACTTCTAGTTCACGTCCACTCCATAATATTGGTCGTGGGCTGCAGTTTTACATGAATCATTGTGTGAGAATATAACAGCAAAACACATCAGGCATATCTGCATCCTGTGAGCCAAAAGTTATCTTTGACTCGGGAAAATCATATCCGAATTTTCCTACACCTAAATGACAGCTGAATCAATGTGTGTGTGTGTGTGTGTGTGTGTAGTGTTCGAGTCTCAGTCAAGGTCATCTTAGATTTTCCAGTTATCTCGTGTGGCAGCACTGCAGATTCACACTGAGAGTCAAAATTGAGGTAAATTTCATCGTTTATCCGCAAGAGTTTATGGAAGCCTTGTAGTTAATTTTCGACACAACTCCTGAGGTGATACATCATTGTAAAGCTCAGTGAGATCGATTCATTAATGCTCGTGTGACCGTGCCTTAACTATCGCAGTGCGGGTGGCGGAAGAATGTGTGGGCGGAACTGGGAAAGTGGTGATTAGTAATGGGAGTTGGAGCGGAGGCCGCAGGTGTGATTAGCAGTTAATAACTTTGTTTTTACAGGCACACGTGTGCCTTAAAGACAATACAAGTGAGGTGAGAACCATAAACAATGGTATTCGGATGACAGCAGATCCGTCACGTTGACACAAACATTACTGAATCCTGTCAAACCTGTGAGGGCACATACAACCAATGACAAAGCTTCGTCCTGCTTGCAGAATGTTAATCTAAGCAGAGTCACACATGATAAATGACAAACTAGACTGATTGCAGAATATCCTCTCTGTAAACAGGTGCTACGTACTTTTACACCTGACTTAACGTATGATACAAATAATGTGATAGATTACTCACTTGCTTGCACTGTATCAGTCGCTTCAGTCTTAACAATTGTTATTGTATATATATTCATCGCTCATTGTCCAGTATTCCACGTGCACTTTCCTCATGTGGCCATTTTGATCTATTTTTAACCTTTTCTCCTTCCTCTCTCCCTCTCAAGGGAATATCAGACCTTCCCTACATTTCTGTCAGTTCTTATGAAAACACTGCATTGCCCTTTTTGTCTTCTTGCAGGGCATTGGTCAAAATAAAGGCCTCTGCCATTGGCTTCTCTACCCCATTTCCAGGCACCTAATTGGCCATCCCTTCATCTCAGATTTTCAACCCTTATCCATTTTCTGTCACATAAATAAAGCCTGTATGCGGAGCTAGAGTCCGTCATCAGAGAGCAGAGATCAGATCAGTCAGCAGTCAGTCATCAGAGAGTCATCAGTCAGTCTTGAGAGAGAGAGAGAGAGAGAGAGAGAGAGAGAGAGAGAGAGAGAGAGAGAGAGAGAGAGAGAGAGAGAGAGAGAGAGAGAGAGAGAGTCAAGCATCATATTCGTCGAAATCTGTCTCGATATCACGCGTGTACATCTCTGTT
Organism: Scylla paramamosain; assembly: GCF_035594125.1. Classification (NCBI taxonomy): domain Eukaryota; kingdom Metazoa; phylum Arthropoda; class Malacostraca; order Decapoda; family Portunidae; genus Scylla; species Scylla paramamosain. The sequence continues at coordinate 22,731,959 of NC_087166.1, read as the reverse complement.
CATCATTAAATCAAGAAAATACTGTTGTGTTGCCTTCACTCGCACAAATCAACCACAATCTAAAACACTACCCACGTACTCAGCGCTACCAGTATTCATCGGAGAATCAACGAGCCACCATCATCTATCCCGCCACTGTCATCTCCACCAACATCCAGAAAGTCAAAGAACCAATGAAATCAATCCAGAACAAGTAGTGGCAGTGGCTTCTCTGGAAACAAGTGGTGTGCCTCCAGAACAGTGGTGTGCTCATAGAGGCAGTGGTGGCCAGCGGTATCCAGCTGCCATCAGTAGAGGTGTGGGTGCTCTTAGAAACAGCACTCCACACGGTGAACTGATAGCCCAGCATGATAAGGAACATGCCACATACGATTCTTTCTTTTTTTTTTTTTTTTTTTTTTTATCTAGTAGGAGCACCGGCCAAGGGCAACAAATTTATAATAATAAAAAAAAGGCTCACTGAGGTGCCGATTCCGATACTGTCAAAAGCTAAAACAATGCTTAAATACAAGACTTGTTAGTTCGATATATCCATCAATCATAAATACATTATATTAATTTTTCTACAACAGTGTCTAATGAACGGCAGGCGACTGATCAAAACCTCGCTTCCGTGCAAGAGAGGGAAGTATGTGTCGTAATCCTTCCTGATCTCTTTGAAAGGGTTCATGCTGACACTATACAGACGCACTCCAAATATGTTTCTCCTCTCTCTCTCTCTCTCTCTCTCTCTCTCTCTAAGGCAATAAGAAAGGGCGTGGTTTTTATTTTGTTATGTAGTCCAAAGTCGGAATCAGAAGTTCGAACACTAGTTTGACGCGATCTACACAGGCACAGTGAGGCATTCCACCTCACACTCTCTCCAGCCTCAGCAGATAGCAGACGCAACAAAGCCAGATCTCAGGTTTGTGATTTTTGCATATTTATTTAATCTTCTTAATGTTCATAATTTAACAATATGATAACGATGTGACAGAATGGTATACACACACACACACACACACACACAGACACACACACACACACACACACACGCACACACAGGAGGAGGTAGTTGGCACGTGCCGAAACGATAATTACTCCCAGTGAGGTCTAAATCACTGTTCAGGGGGTGCTGTGAACTTATCATTAAACCCAGCTGTGACCTCACTGAACGTTTCCCTTTGTGTCTGACAACACAAGGGGGCAGTCACAGCCTGCCCTCTAAAGACAACTCTCTTTCTCCACACAAAACTACAAGTCTAGTGATCTAGGTGGAAGCCGCCAGGAATATGAGAAGAGAAAACCGACAGGTAACCGTCAGCAGTTGCAAGTCCTTTAATCTCTTAACTCGCCAGAGATAGAGAAGAGAAAACCGACAGGTAGCCGTCAGCAGTTGCAAGTCCTTTAATCTCTTAACTCTTTTTGTTCACCAGCTAAGGTTGTATTCATAGCCACTTGTTAGACTGGTTGAACTCTCTCTACCTTTATTTATTTATTTATTTTTTTTTTAGAGGGGGACAGACAGTGGGGGTGAAATTAGAGGGGGAAGTAGGGTTGAGAGTTGGAGGGAACAGTTTTGGTGAAAGTGAAATATAGTTAGAGAGTAATAGGTGGCGGGCTGTACGCCTTGCTTTTCCTGTTGTTTATTTACCTTTTACCGTTGAGTTGACCTAAATTTTGTTTTGGTAATGGGCAGTGTATGTATGTGTGTGTGTGTTATAACATGTTATTGTTGTCATCTAGATTTTATGCTTTACCTTACGACTGAGAAATTTAATTGTAAAGTGGAGTTGGTACATCCTGCTCTAATGTTTTTGCTGTTTTCCTGAACCATGTGTGCTCCAAAATGTTGTTTTGGTTTTCTGTTATTGTGTGTATGTATTCAGTGTCGTGTAAAATGTTTTGTAGTGTGAATTTTGTTTTTTGAGCTCTTTCGTGTAATAGAATGTTTATTGGTTTCATGTTGCTTAGTTGGTGTAACTCTGATGTGGTTTTTGTGTATGGATACTGTTCATTGTAAACAAACCTTAAGGCATGGTTCTGTACTCTTTGAAGTTTTCTTATAGCATGTTTAGATAATGTTGCTAGTGGATATTCTGGGTAGAGAAGTAGTGGAATTACGCAAGATTTTATGAGGTGTAACTTGATGTTCGTGGTGAGTTGGCTGAATCTTTTTATTGTATATAGAGCGTGCTTTGCTTTTACTACGTTATTTGTGATTTGGTTGTTGTACCCTTTGCTGTTGATTGACAGGCCAAGAATGTTTGCCTTTCTTGTGTATGGTATTCTTTGATGGTTGATAGTTATTGGTTTCGTTTTCGTTATTGAGACTGGAAGTATTGCGAATTTATTTATATTTGTTTTTATTTTCCACTGATGTTCGTATTGGTTTATTTTTGTGATTTCTCTCTCCACTTTTCGTGCTAAAAAATTTCTACTATTCCCTTGTTGTGTTATTATTTGGGTGATGTCATCAGCGTAAGTTACGTATGTGCAATGTGGGCTTGGTGGTGGAATATCTGAGGTGTATATAGTGAATAAGGTTGGTGAAATGTTGCTGCCTTGAGGTACTCCGCTTAGCAGTGGTATGGGTGGACCCGTGTGTGTTTTTATTGCTATACTTGCTGTTCTGTTATTCAAAAAGCTACTTAAGAGCTTTACATAGGTGTCTGGTAAATTTAATAAGGATAGTTTATATTTTAAGCCTTGGTGCCAGACCTTATCAAATGCTTTTGATATATCCCGGGTGACAATTGTGGCTATTTTGTTTGTTGTTAGTGTATGACTTAATTTTTCTGTGAGGATTGCTATGGCAGTATGTGTTGATCGGTGTTGTCTAAAACCGTGTTGAGATGTTGGAAAGAGGTTGTTCGTTTCTAGGTAATTTCTTAGTCTGTGGTTGATTATTTTTTTGAACATTTTTCCTGGCACTTCAAGTAGAGAGATAGGTCTGTGGTTATGTGGGTAACCTAACCTAACCTACCTTTATTTAACAAATACATGAACATATATACAAGAAATACTGAACATAAAAAAATGATTTACATAAAGATATGGACAAAGAGAGTGAAGGTGTGTGTGTATGTCTGTGTGAAGAAAGGAGTAATATGATGTATAGAAAAGACGTGTAACGTATGTGTCGAAAAGCGTGCACAGAATGTGTATGTATAAAAAAATGAGGAAGAAGAGATGAAAGACGAAAAATCTGTGCAGTAGAAAGAGAACGGGAGGCTGAAAACATATAAGAGAAAACGGAGTGCTTGGAGCGGTGACTTGTGTTTACATATTACGCTCTCATGAAGCTATGTTAACAGTGGTGATGATGAACTGGTGCTGATGATTTAAGAAATGGCAATACTGATTTATTGTAATTGAAAGGAGTTGACATGAAGACATCAAACGTTACAAAATATACATTACTGGTTCTGAGAAGCGCGTAAGCTTTAGTGTACCCTGAATATGAGAGAAAATGGGATATTTCTATGGCTGACTAGATTATTTGCTACACAAGCACCTAATAACACACACACCCTTCACTCAAAAATTCAAAATTATCATGGCGACTCCTACACCAACCTCGGAGTCCCTGTCTGGAGAGGGAGCCACAAATGTCTCCTGGTCGTACTGTTTCTGGTATCGACCCTAAGTGTCTTGGCAACCCCCTCAACTTTTTCTTCATTAACTTCTGCAACATTCGCGGTCTTAGATCTGATTTTCAACCTGTAAAACACCACCTCTCCTCTATTAAACCTCATCTTCTTTTCCACACTGAAACTTAGGTGTCTGAGGCAACTGACAGTAGCCCCTTTTCTGTTCCCTTCTACTTTCTCTACCCTCATTTTCGATCCAAAGCTGGATGCTGCGTTTATGTGCGCAATGACTTAACCTGCTCTCGTGCCCACGCTCTTGAATCTTCCGAGTTTTCCACCATCTGGCTACGACTACAGAGTCACTCTAAAACTAAATTTATCTGTGCTGTATACCTCTCACCTAGCTCCTCTGACTATAAGAAATTCTTTGACTACTTAACTTCCAAAGTGGAGCATATTCTGACCATCTTCCCTTTTGCAGAGATCTCCATTCTTGGAGACTTCAATGTTCACCACCAGCTTTGGCTTTCCTCTCCCTTCACTGACCATCCTGGTGAACTAGCCTACAACTTTGCTATCCTCCATGACTTAGAACAATTGGTGCAACACCCTACTTGTATTCCTGACCGTCTTGGAGATACGCCCAACATTCTTGACCTTTTCCTGACTCTAATCCTTCTGCTTATACTGTCACCCTTTCTTCTCCGTTGGGCTCCTCCGATCACAATCTCGTATCTTTATCTTGTCCTTTCGCTCCAGTCCCTCCTCAGGATCCCTCAAAGCGAAGGTGCCTCTGGCGTTTTGCCTTTGCTAGTTGGGGGGACCTGAGGAGGTATTTTGCTGATTTTCCTTGGAATGACTACTGCTTCCGTGTCAGAGACCCGTCTTTGTGTGTTGAGCGCATAACAGAGGTGATAGTGTCTGGCATGGAGGCGTACATTCCTCACTCTTTTTCTCGTCCTAAACCTTCTAAAGCTTGGTTCAACACAGCTTGTTCTCCTGCTATACATGATAAAGAGGTGGCCCACAAAAGGTACTTAAGCCTTCCATCACCAGAATCTCATGCACTTTGTATTTCTGCCCGGAACCATGCCAAGTCTGTTCTCCAACTAGCCAAAAACTCATTCATTAACAGGAAATGTCAAAACCTTTAAAGATCTAACTCCCCTCGTGACTTTTGGCATCTAGCCAAAAATATCTCCAATAACTTTGCTTCTTCTTCTTTCCCTCCTCTATTTCAACCAGATGGCACCACTGCTATCACATCTATTTCTAAAGCTGAACTCTTCGCTCAAACCTTTGCTAAAAACACTACCTTGGACGATTCTGGACTTGTTTCTCCCTCTCCTCCACCCTCTGACTACTTCATGCCACCTATTAAAATTCTTCGCAACGATGTTTTCCATGCCCTCTCTGGCCTAAAGCCTCGGAAGGCTTATGGACCTGATGGGGTCCCTCCTATTGTTCTCCGAAACTCTGCCTCCGTGCTTGCATCTTGCCTAGTCAAACTCTTTCAGTCTGTCAACATCTACCTTTCCTTCTTGCTGGAAGTTTGCCTACATTCAACCTGTTCCTAAAAAGGGTGACCGTTCTAATCCCTCAAACTACCGTCCTATTGCTTTAATTTCCTGCCTATCTAAAGTTTTTGAATCTATCCTCAACAGAAAGATTCTTAAACATCTATCACTTCACAACCTTCTATCTGATCGCCAATATGGGTTCCGTCAAGGCCGCTCTACTGGTGATCTTCTGGCTTTCCTTACTGAGTCTTGGTCATCCTCTTTTAAAGATTTTGGTGAAACTTTTCCTGTTGCCATGGACATTATCAAAAGCTTTTGATAGAGTCTGGCACTAAGCTTTGATTTCCAAACTACCCTCCTACGGCTTCTATCCTTCTCTCTGTAACTTCATGTCAAGTTTCCTTTCTGACCGTTCTATTGCTGCTGGGGTAGACAGTCAGTGCTCTCCTAAATCTATTAACAGTGGCGTTCCTCAGGGTTCTGTTCTGTCACCCACTCTCTTCTTATTATTCATTAATGATCTTCTAAACCAAATTTCTTGTCCTATCCACTCCTACGCTGATGATACCACCGTGCACTTTTCCACGTCTTTTCATAGACGTCCAACCCTTCAGGAGATAAACATTTCACGCAGGGAAGCCACAGAACGCTTAACTTCTGATTTTTCTAAAATTTCTGACTGGGGCAGAGCAAACTTGGTATTGTTCAATGCCTTAAAAACTCAATTCCTCCATCTATCAACTCGACACAACCTTCCAGACAACTATCCCCTCTTCTTCATTGACACTCAACTGTCCCCCTCTTCTACACTGAACATCCTCGGTCTGTCCTTTACTTATAATCTGAACTGGAAACTTCACATCTCGTCTCTAGCTAAAACAGCTTCTATGAAGTTAGGCGTTCTGAGACGTCTCCGCCAGTTTTTCTCACCCCCCCCCCCAGCTGCTCACTCTGTACAAGGGGCTTATCCGTCCTTGTATGGAGTATGCTTCACATGTCTGGGGGGGGGTTCCACTCATACTGGTCTTCTAGACAGGATGGACTCAAAAGCTTTTCGTCTCATCATCTACTCTCCTCTAACTGACTGTCTTCAGCCTCTCTCTCTCATCGCTGCAATGTTGCATCTCTAGCTGTCTTCTACAGCTATTTTCATACTAACTGCTTTTCTGATCTTGCTAACTGCATGCCTCCCCTCCTCCCGCGGTCTCGCTGCACAAGACTTTCTTCTTTCTCTCACTCCTATTCTGTCCACCTCTTTAACACAAGAGTTAACCAGTATTCTCAATCATTCATTCCTTTCTCTGGTAAACTCTGGAACTCCCTGCCTGCCTCTGTATTTCCACCTTCCTATGACTTGAATTCCTTCATGAGGGAGGTTTCAAGACAACTATTCATCAATTTTTTACTACTGCTTTGACCCTTTTATGGGACTGGCATTTCAGTGGGCATTTTCTTTTATTGGATTTTTGTTGCCCTTGGCCAATGTCCTTCCTACATAAAAAAAAAAAACACTTAACCTGCTCTTGAGCCCACGTTCTAGAATCTCCCGAGTTTTAAAACCATCTGGCTACGACTACAGAGTCACTCTCAAACTAAATTCATCTCTGCTGTATACCTCTCACCTAACTCCTCTGACTACAAGAAATTCTTTGACTACTTAACTTCCAAAGTGGAGCACATAATGATTATCTTCCCTTTTGCAGAGATCTTTATTCTTGGAGACTTCAATGTTCACCATAAGCTTTGGCCTTCCTCTTCCTTCACTGACCATCCTGGTGAACAAACCTTTAACTTTGCTGTCCTCCACGACCTAAAGCAATTGGTACAACAGCCTATCCGTATTCCTGACCGTCTTGGAGATACGCCCAACATTCTCTACCTTTTCCTAACCTCTAATCCTGCTTGTCATCCTATCTTCTCCGTTGGGCTCCTCCGATCACAATCTCATATCTGTATCTTATACTGTCGCTCCATTCCCTCTTCAGGATCCTCCCATAGTGGAGGTGCCACTGGTGTTTGGCTTTGCTAACTGGGGGAACATGGATAAGTATTATGCTGATTTTCCTTGGAATGACTACTGCTTCCGTGTTAGAGACCTATCTCTGTGTGCTGAGCACATAACAGAGGTGACAGTGTCTGGCATGGAGGCGTACATTCCTTACTCTTTCACTCGACCTAATGCTTCCAAATCTTGGTTTAACATAGCCTGTTCTCATGCTATACATAATAGAGAGATGGCCCACAAAAGGTACTTGAGCTTTCCATCACCTGAATCTTATGCACTTTATAATTCTTTCCGGAATCATGCCGAGTCTGTTTTCCAACTAGCTGAAAAGTCCTTCATATATAGAAAGTGTAAAAAAATCTTTCAAAGTTTAACTCCCCTCGTGATTTCTGTCACTTCACCAAAAACATCTCCAATAACTTTGCTTCTTCATCTTTCCTTTCTTTATTTCAACCTGAAAGCACCACTGCCATCTCATCTATTTGTAAAGCTGAACTCTTTGCTCAAACCTTTGCTAAGAACTCTACCTTGGATGATTCAGGGTTTGTTCCTCCCTCTCCTCCACACTCTGACTATTTCATTTTACCCATTAAGATGCTTCGCAGTGATGTTTTCCATGTCCTCATTGGCCTAAACCCTCGTAAGGCTTATGGACCCGATGGGGTCCCTCCTATTGTCCTCCAAAACTGTGCCTCTGTGCTTGCACCTTGCCTAGTCAAATTCTTCCAACTCTGTCTATCAATACCTACCTTTCCTTCTTGCTGTAAGTTTGCCTACATTTAACCTGTTCCCCCCCAACAAAAAAAAAACAAAAAAAAAAAAGGTGACCGTCCTAATCCCTCAAACTACCGTCTATTGCTTCATAACCTTCTATCTGATCGCTAGTATGAGTTCCGTCAATGCCGCTCTACTGGTGCTCTTCTGGCTTTCCTTACTGAGTTTTGCCCTTTGTTTATTAGGGATTTTAGAGAAACTTTCGTTATTGCCGTAGACATATTAAAAGCTCCTACGACTTCTATCTTTTTCTCTATAACTCCTTTTCAGGTTTCCCTTCTGATTGTTCTATTGCTGCTATGGTAGACGGTCACTGTTTTTCTCCAAAGTCTATTAAAAGTGATGTTCCTCAGGGCTCTGTCCTGTCATCCACTCTCTTCCTATTATTCATTAATGATCTTCTAAACCAAACTTCTTGTCCTATCCACTCCAACGCTGATGATATCACCCTGCACTTTTCCACATCTTTTCTTTGACGTACAACCCTTCAGGAAGTAAACAGGTCACGCGGGGAAACCACAGAATGGATGATTTCTGATCTCGCTAAAATTTCTGATTGAGGCAGAACAAACTTAGTATTGTTCTATGCGTCAAGAACTCAATACCTCCATCTATCAACTCTACACAACCTTACTGATAACTATCCCCTCTTCTTCAATGACACTCAACTTTCTCCCTCTTCTACATTGAACATCCTCGGTCTGTCATTTACTTATAATCTAAATTGGAAACTTCAAATCTCATGTCTATCTAAAACAGCTCTCTCCTAGTTTTTCTCACTGCCTGCTCACCCAGCTGCTAACTCTGTACAGGGCCTTATCCGTCCATGTATGCAGTATGCTTCACATGTATGTGTGGTTCCTCTTGTACCAATCTTTTATACAGGGTGGAATCAAAAGGTTTTAGCCTTAAGTCCTCTCCTCTAACTGACTGTCTTCAGCCTTTCTCTCATCGTAGTAATGTTGCATCTCTTTCTATCTCTTAGCGCAATTTTTACGTTAACTGCTCTTCTGAGCTTGCGAACTGCATGCCTCCCCTCCTCCCGTGACCTCACTGCAGAAGAATTTCTTGTTTTTCTCGTCCCTATTCTGTCCACCTCTCTAATGCAAGAGTTAACTAGTATTCTCAATCATTCATGCCTTTCTTTAGTAAACTCTGGAACTCTCTGCCTGCTTCTGTATTTTCTCCTTGGACTTTTTCAAGAGGGAGGTTTCAAGACACTTATCCTCTACTATTTGATGCTGTCACTTTTTGGAACCTTTTGCGACTATATTCCCCAACAAGGTTTCCATTGCTATATATTTGTGTGCAATACTTCAATCATACAATTTATTTTCCCATAACTTTCAATAAGGTTTATTTTCGAGTAACTATATTTATTTTCCCATACTTCGATCATACGGTTGATTTTCTTGTACTTTCAATAAGGTTAATTTTCGAGTAACTATATTTACCTTGCCATGCTTCTATCGTACAGTTTACTTTCCCTTAACTTTTAATAGGGGTCATTCTCCAGTAACTTCGGTAAATCGCATCTTAAATCAGGAACAAAGAGGCGGCGTTTCTTTTGTTTTGCCGCCAGTCCATCTTGTCCACGTCATTTGCTGCCGGTTATCTCCGTTTCCCTTGTCTACGATTTTGTGCTAGCCATCTGGTATCTCTTTTTGTAATCTGCTGCTGTTCTCCAGCTCTGTTAGTGTTGTGATGACTCATCGCAACCTGTTGTCCTCGGTGGTCACGTCGCGTCTCTTGTGTATCAGGGTGGTGATAGCTTCTTGCAATCTTGGTGCCTGCTTTCCTGGTTATCATCTTCCCTCATTTATTATTCCTACTTTTTTTTACTTCCTTCTTCATTTATTGATTTATTCATTCTTGTCTCATATTCTTCCTTCTTATGTGTTTCATTTCTTCTTGGTGATTCTTGGGTTACAACATCGGGAATGAAAATAATTCCACACAGGCCATACAGAAAATATTCCATGCACAGTAATCAGATCAAGAAAAAATTATCTAAGTGGATGAATGCCTATACGAGACTGAAAAACAGTATACACAAGATATTAAAATCATGAAAAGAGGATTTAATATCTCGGTATAATGAATTGGTTGGAACAGTTAAACTGTTAACGAAGAAAACATAAAACAATTACGAATTAAAGGTAGCTAGCTAGGAAAGAACGGATCAAAAGGGACTCTTCAGATATAAAGAATGAAGACTATGTTAGGCACTGGTATGTTTTTATTCGCATACTTAGTGGCGAGGAGCGGCTGAGGTGAAGTGTAGTAATAGGACAGCGTGTAGTTGGATGTGGAAGCCAAACAACTTGAATCTGCATTGCTGAATTGTGTGCAATGGTAGCCAAGCAAGTTTATAGAGTGCATTGTTGAGGTACTATGATCGAAATTAATTAAACATGTAGGTACGCTGCTCTCTTACGCGATAATGTGACGAACTGAGTGGTACTCGGTGGCAGACTTATCCAGATATGGCTAGGGCAACAATCTCGAGTCTCTGTACGAGTATATATATATATATATATATATATATATATATATATATATATATATATATATATATATATATATATATATATATATATATATATATATATATATATATATATATATATATATATATATATATATATATATATATATATATATATATATATATATATATATATATATATATATATATATATATATATATATATATATATATATATACTGGTTAACTCTTGCGTTAGAGAGGTGGACAGAATAGGGATGAGAGAAAGAAGAAAGTCTTGTGCAGCGAGGCCGCGGGAGGAGGGGAGGCACGCAGTTAGCAGGATCAGAATAGCAGTTAGCATGAAAATAGCTGTAGAAGACAGCTAGAGATGCAACATTGCGGCGGTGAGAGAGAGGCTGAAGACAGTCAGTTAGAGGAGAATAGTTGATGAGACGAAAAGCTTTTGATTAGACTCTGTCTAGAAGAGCAGTATGAGTAGAACCTCCCCAGACATGTGAAGCATACTTCATATATGGGTGGATAAGGCCCTCGTACAGAGTGAGCAGCCGGGGGGGGGGGTGAGAAAAACTGGCGGAGACGTCTCAGAACATCTAACTTCATAGAAGCTGTTTTAGTTAGAGATGAGATGTGAAGTTTCCAGTTCAGATTATAAGTAAAGGACAGACCGAGGATGTTCAATGTAGAAGAGGGGGACAGTTGAGTGTCATTGAAGAAGAGGGGATAGTTGTCTGGAAGGTTGTGTCGAGTTGATAGATGGAGGAATTGAGTTTTTAAGGCATTGAACAATACCAAGTTTGCTCTGCCCCAGTCAGAAATTTTAGAAAAATCAGAAGTTAAGCGTTCTGTGGCTTCCCTGCGTGAAATGTTTACCTCCTGAAGGGTTGAACGTCTATGAAAAGACGTGGAAAAGTGCAGGGTGGTATCATCAGCGTAGGATTGGATAGAACAAGAAATTTGGTTTAGAAGATCATTAATGAATAATAAGAAGAGAGTGGGTGACAGGACAGAACTCTGAGGAACACCACTGTCAATAGATTTAGGGGAAGAACAGTGACCGTCTACTACAGCAGCAATAGAACGGTCAGAAAGGAAACTTGAGATGAAGTTACAGAGAGAAGGATTGAAGCCGTAGGAGGATAGTTTGGAAATCAAAGCTTAGTGCCAGACTTTATCAAAAGCTTTTGATATGTCCAAGGCAACAGCAAAAGTTTCACCAAAATCTCTGAAAGAGGATGACCAAGACTCAGCAAGGAAAGCCAGAAGATCACTAGTAGAGCTGTTTTGACGGGACCCATACTGGCGATCAGATAGAAGGTTGTGAAGTGATAGATGTTTAAGAATCTTCCTGTTAAGGGTAGACTCAAAAACTTTAGATAGGCAGGAAATTAAAGCAATAGGACGGTAGTTTGTGGGATTAGAAACATCATTGCGAATAATTTTAATAGGCAGCATGAAGTAGTCAGAGGATGGAGGAGAGGGAGGAACAAGCCCAGAATCATCCAAGGTAGAGTTTTTAGCAAAGGTTTGAGCGAAGAGTTCAGCTTTAGAAATAAATGTGATAGCAGTGGTGCCATCTGGTTGAAATAAAAGAGGGAAAGAAGAAGAAGCAAAATTATTGGAGATATTTTTGGCTAGATGCCAGAAGTCACGAGGGGAGTTAGATCTTTAAAGGTTTTGACACTTTCTGTTAATAAAGTAGTTTTTGGGTAGTTGGAGAACAGACTTGGCATGGTTCCGGGCAGAAATACAAAGTGCATGAGATTCTGGTGATGGAAGGCTTAAGTACCTTTTGTGGGCCACCTCTCTATCATGTAAAGCATGAGAACAAGCTGTGTTAAACCAAGGTTTGGAACGTTTAGGACGAGAAAAAGAGTGAGGAATGTACGCCTCCATGCCAAACACTATCACCTCTGTTATGCGTTCAGCACACAAAGACGGGTCTCTGACACGGAAGCAGTGTTCATTCCAAGGAAAATCAGCAAAATACCTCCTCAGGTCCCTACAACAAGCAGAGGCAAAATGCCAGAGGCACCTTCGCTTAGGGGAATCCTGAGGAGGGATTGGAGCGAAAGGACAAGATACAGATATGAGATTGTGATCGGAGGAGCCCAACGGAGAAGAAAGGGTGACAGCATAAGCAGAAGGATTAGAAGTCAGGAAAAGGTGAAGAATGTTGGGTGTATCTCCAAGACGGTCGAGAATAGGAGTAGGGTGTTGCACCAATTGCTCTACGTCGTGGAGGATAGCAAAGTTGAAGGCTAGTTCACCAGGATGGTCAGTGAAGGGAGAGAAAAGCCAAAGCTGGTGGTGAACATTGAAGTCTCCAAGAATGGAGATCTCTGCAAAAGGGTAGAGGGTCAGAATGTGCTCACTTTGGAAGTTAAGTAGTCAAAGAATTTCTTATAGTCAGAGGAGTTAGGTGAGAGGTATACAGCACGGATAAATTTAGTTTGAGAGTGACTCTGTAGTCGTAGCCAGATGGTGGAAAACTCGGAAGATTCAAGAGCGTGGGCACGAGAGCAGGTTAAGTCATTGCGCACTTAAACGCAACATCCAGCTTTGGATCGAAAATGAGGATAGAGAAAGTAGGAGGCAACAGAAAAGGGGCTACTGCCTGTTGCCTCAGACACCTGAGTTTGAGTGAGGAAAAGACGATGAGGTTTAGAAGAGGAGAGGCGGTGTTCTACAGATTGAAAATTAGATCTTAGACCGCGAATGTTGCAGAGGTTAATGAAGAAAAAGTTGAGGGGGGGGTGTCAAGACACTTTGGGTCGTCGACAGAAAGGCAGTCCGACCTGGAGACATTTATGGTCCCCTCCCCAGATGGGGACTCCGAGGCTGGTGTAGGAGTCGCCATGATAATTTTGAAATTTTTGAGTGAAGGGTGTGTGTGTTATTAGGTGCTTGTAGTTTTGTGTGGAGGAAGAGAGTTGTCTTTAGAGGGCAGGCTATGACTGCCTCCTTGTGTTGTGATACACAAAGGGAAACGTTCAGTGAGGTAACAGCTGGGTTTAATGATAAGTTCACAGCACTCCCTGAACAGTGCTTTAGACCTCACTTGGAATAATTATCGTTTCGGCAGGTGTCTTATATATATATATATATATATATATATATATATATATATATATATATATATATATATATATATATATATATATATATATATATATATATATATATATATATATATATATATATATATATATATATATATATATATATATATATATATATATACGAGTATATATATATATGAGCCTTCTATCACCAAAATCTCACGCGCTTTATATCTATAAATAATAAATAATAATAATAAACGGTTTATTCTTTAGGCAGTCAACAAACTGAAAATGTACATTGGGGGTGGGGAAATACTTGACATTAATCCTAAAGGTAAGTCAAATCTAGAAGAGACTATTGATTGATGGCTCGCATATTTCTGACCGGAACCATGCCAGTTCTGTTCTCCAACTAGCCAAAAACTCTTTCATTAATAGAAAGTATCAAAATATTTCAATATCTAACTCCCCTCGTGACTTCTGGCACTTAGCCAAAAACATCTCCAATAACATTGTTTCTTCTTTCCCTCCTTTATTTGAACCAGACGGCACCACTGCTGTGAAATATATCTCTAAAGCTGAAATTTTCCCTCAAACCTTTGCTAAAAACCCTAACTTTTACGACTCGGGGCCTATTCCTTTCTCCTCCACCTTCTGACTACTTCATGCTACCCGTTAAAATTCTTCGCATTGATGTTTTCCATGCCTTCGCTGGCCTAAACACTCGGAAGGCTTATGGACGTGATGGGGTCCCTTCTATTGTTCCAAGAAACTGCGCCTCTGTGCTTGCACCTTGCATACTATTTCAACAACTGTCAACATTTACCTTTCCTTCTCGCTGGAAGTTTGCCTATATTCAGCCTGTTCCTACTAAGGGTAACCGTTCTAATCCCTCAAACTACCGTCCTATTGCCTTAATTTCCTGCTTTCCTATTGCTTTAATTTCCTGTCTATACTTTTTTTTTTATCTATCCTTAAGTGGAAGATTCCTAAACTTCTATCACTCCTAAACGTCCTATTGCCTTAATTTCCTGCTTTCCTATTGCTTTAATTTCCTGTCTATACTTTTTTTTTTTTTATCTATCCTTAAGTGGAAGATTCCTAAACTTCTATCACTTCACAATCTCCTATCTGATCACCAGTATGGGTTCCGTCAAGGCCACTCTGCTGGTGATCTGGCTCTCCTTACTGAGTCTTGGTCATCCTCTCTTAGAGATTTTGGTGAAAGTTTTGCTTTTGCTTTAGACATATCAAAAGCTTTTGATAGAGTCTGGCACAAAGCTTTGATTTCCAAACTACCCTCCTACGGCTTCTATCCTTCTCTCTGTAACTTCATCTTAAGTTTCCTTTCTGACCGTTCTGTTGCTGCTGTGGTAGACAGTCACTGTTCTTCTAAATCTATTAATAGTGTTGTTCTTCAGGGTTCTGTTCTGTCATCCACTCTCTTCCTATTATTCATCAATGATCTTCTAAATCAAACTTCTTGCCCTATCCACTCCTACTCGGATTAAATCACCCTACACTTTTCCACATCTTTTTCGCAGACGTACAACCCTTCAGAAAGTAAACAGTTTACACAGGGAAGACACAGAACGCCTGACTTCTGATCTGTTTAAAATTTCTGATTGGGGCAGAGCAAACTTGGTATTGTTCAGTGCCTCAAAAACTCAATTTCTCCTTCTATTATCTAGACACAACCTTTCAGATAACTATCCCCTCTTCTTCAATGACACTCAACTGTCCCCCTCTTCTACATTGAACATCTTTGGTCTGTCCTTTTCTTGCAATCTAAACTGGAAATTTCACAACTCATCTCTAGCTAAAACAGCTTCTATGACGTTAGTTGTTCTGAAACGTCTCCGTCAGTTTTTTCTCACCTCCCCCAGCTGCCAATTCTGTACAAGGGCCTTATCCGTCCATGTATGAAGTATGCTTCACATGTCTGGAAGGGTTCCACTCGTTTCGCTCTTCTAGACAGAGTGGAATCAAAAGTTTTTCGTCTCATCAAGTCCTCCCCTGTAACTGACTGTCTTGAGCCTCTTTCTCATTGCCGTAATGTTGCATATCTTGCTATCTTCTACCGCTATTTTCATTCCAACTGCTCTTGTGATCTTGCTTACTGCATGCCTCCCCTATTACCGTGACCTCGCTACACCACTTCCTTCTTTCTCTCACCCCTATTCTGTCCACCTCTCTACTGCAACATGCAATGCCTGAAGATGAAACGTTGCAAGTAATAAAGTAAATAAAAAACTCGGGATGTATTCCCTGTTCATTTCTACTATCTA
The DNA here is from genome assembly GCF_035594125.1 of Scylla paramamosain. Lineage (NCBI taxonomy): Eukaryota > Metazoa > Arthropoda > Malacostraca > Decapoda > Portunidae > Scylla > Scylla paramamosain. Next base: position 22,716,226 of record NC_087166.1, on the reverse strand, counting down.
TCTATCTATCTATCTATCTATCTATCTATCTATATATATATATATATATATATATATATATATATATATATATATATATATATATATATATATATATATATATATATATATATATATATATATATATATATATATATATATATATATATATATAGTGTGTGTGTGTGTGTGTGTGTGTGTGTGTGTGTGTGTGTGTGTGTGTGTGTGTGTGTGTGTGTTTGTGCGCGCACGCTCGAGCGCGTTATTTTTATTTATTTTATTTATTTTTTTTTTCGCGCATATTTGTTAGTGTCTTTCATTCTGTTTGCGTTCCTCACGAATTCACCCATTTGTCTGTTTGTTCGTTCTAGATCCATCATCAAGTTTCATTGCAGTATTGCTAAGAAATGACAATTTTTCTTTAACGATTTACAAACAAATACATATTTGCAGATCTACTTGGTCCTGTCAGTGAGGTCACCTGCACCAGCAGAGATTGTGAAGATGGCGGAAAGTGTCGAGACACTTAAACAATCCATCCTTCGGCGGTCGAGAGTTGTTGATGGCGGACATCCACGTATCCATGTCATTCCCATGCATCACACTGTGCGAGATGAAGAAGCAGGTCTTGAAAAACTTGAGTTTGGATGTAATCATGGACGTGGTGCAAGCAAAGTTATCATGATGGTGGGGCAAACAGGCTCTGGAAAGACAACACTCATCAATGGCCTGGTTAACTATGTCTTTGGTGTTGACTGGAATGATTCCTTCCGCTTCAAGATGATTGTGGAGGGTAGTCACGCTGACCAGGCCGAGAGTCAGACGAGGAATGTCACTTCCTACACTCTGCATCACCAGGACGGTTTCAGAATGCCCTATTCCCTCACCATCATCGATACTCCAGGCTTTGGTGACACTAAAGGTATTAAGAGGGACAGGGAAATAGTTGAGCAGCTTCGCAAGTTTTTCACAAGCCCAGGAGATCTCGGCATCAGCCACATCGATGCCATTGGCTTTGTGGTTCAGGCTTCCCAGGCCAGACTCTCTGTAGGACAAAAATATGTCTTTGACAGTATCCTTGCACTGTTTGGCAAAGATATAAGCGATAACATATTCCTTCTCGTTACTTTTGCTGACGGCCAGGAGCCTGAGGTTCTTAGTGCTGTGAAGAAAGCTGAAATACCGTACAAGGATTACTTCCAGTTTAATAATTCTGCTCTCTACTATCAGACTGATAAAAGGAGAAAGTTCGGCTCTCTTTTCTGGGACATGGGATGTGAAAGCTTCCAGATCTTCCTGGACAAAGTTCTCGAAATTGAAAGTAAGAGTCTTGTTCTTACTAAGAATGTTCTTAGGGAGCGCAAAAAAATTGAAGAATATATTGAGTCTATTCAAAGAGAAATGAAAGTAGGACTAAGTAAACTGAATACCCTGGAAAAGGAAAAAGAAATGTTAAGAAAACATGAACATGATGTAGACCAAAACAAAAACTTCTCTTTTGAGGTGGAAGAAGATGTTTTTGTAAAGAAGGATTGTGATGAAAATGGGTATAAGTATAAAGGAATGCATAACTGTATGAAATGTGAGCGCACTTGTTGCCATTGGTGCTGGGGTTACTCTCTTGGTGTTGGAGGCAGGTGGTGCTGTTCTATGAATAAAGAAATGATGTGCATGATCTGCGGTTGTTCTCTTGAAGAACACAGAATGTCTAACTACATGTATGAAGTGAGTAGGAAGACAACCATGAAAACGGTGGCTGAAATTCGTCTCCGCTTCACAGAATCACTGAAGGAAAAACACTCTGCGCTGAATATGATTGACGAGATTCAAAGAGAATATGATTTAGGGCAGAAGAAAATACTGCACATGGCTGACTCGGTAAGGAAATCTCTTGACAGACTAAAGGAAATAGCTCTGAGACCAGACCCGTTAAGCACTGTCGAATACATCGACATAATGATAAAGAATGAGCAAAGGGATGCAAAGGCGGGATGGCAAGAAAGAGTTGACCAACTCATCCTACTAAAGAAAAGGGCGAAGGAAACAAAAAAATATGCTAACTGGATGGTTCAGGTATGTGGTGGAAAGTGATTGATTGACTTCAGTTATGGCGCCGCAATATCGACATATGGTGAAAAAGGTAGGTCTTCTAAAGTGCCACTCCCCTAAAATCTTGAAGTTAAGGACAACAAATAGGCTCGAGATGTTTACATTGTACTTTCCTAGAGTACTTGAAGTCATAGCTGTGAAGCATTCTCTTCCCTCACTGTCCCCACACCATGAGAGGTGCACTCCATACACGAGTGTATAAGGTCCCTGTATAAGCTCAGCATCTGGGAGTGGCAAAGCATGCACGGAAGAAACATGCATCGCGTAGCTTCGTGGAAGTATGTTTAACAAAAGACAATTCATAAATATTCAGTGTGGAGGAAGGGATGCGTTGAGAGCTTTGGAAGTGCAGATATCACCAACCATAGCATCTGAATTTCTGAGGCACTGGCGTTGCATATTTTGTTCTGTCATAATAGGAAATCCAAGAGAGTTCAGATGTGAAGCATTTTATAATTGTTTTTCATATTGTTGCTTAATTCCTGTCAAGGTATTAGTGTAGCAAATACTGTAGAAAAAAAAAAAATAGGAAAGGCATCATCAGCATAAGTCAATAGGACAGCGGTTTCAGGAGCGGTCCAGTGTTATAACATGAGAGGATGATGAAATCAGACCTTGTGGAATACTACTGTTAAGATGTTTAGCCAGGAAGAAAACTTCGGGTACAGGTGAAAAGAGATGGACTGTAATGGGACTGCAGTATTTATATTATTTTGCATACTGGAGTCCTTTGTGTTACTTCCTATATCATTCATTGAAGTCTTTGCTCAGAGTTCACTTATTAGTGGTATTGTGGTGGATATTTTGTCTTTGTATTGTCCATCATGGGAATCTTCTATGAAGACGATGTAAACTTGACGCTTGACGTTAGAATACTCCCTGTGTTGAAGACGTTAATTACTGATTTAATTTAGTTAGACGAGTATAGGCATATCTAACGAGAGTCATTATCTTTAGCTGCCTATATCGATATTTAGTATAGTTTATTGCCATTAATTCATAATATATATATATATATATATATATATATATATATATATATATATATATATATATATATATATATATATATATATATATATATATATATATATATATATATATATATATATATATATATATATATATATATATATATATATACATTTTTTTTTATGTAGGAGGGACACTGGCCAAGGGCAATAAAAATCCAATAAAAAAATAAGAAGCCCACTGAGATGCCAGTCCCAGAAAAGGGTCCAAAGCGATATAATACATACTTAACAAGTATGTATTATACACTGTTTCTATAGTGAGGTGACCGAGTTTTGTATAATTACAGATCCTAGACAATTTTAAATATAAATTATTTTTATGAAAGTTCCAATTTAGATTCTGATTGATATAAACCTTAAGAAATTTTAAATGGGATACATATGTCGATGTGTTCCATCTTCTAGCATTAGTGGGAAAATTTGATTTTGTATGGACCTTTTCTGAAAAAAAAAAGTTTTAACCACACTAAGTTTGTTTATGTATCGAATGTAATCTGTAGTGTAATACGAGTGCAAATTGCTAACATCATTATGGTTTAACAATAAATTTATATCATCAGCGTAATTAGTATATCTAAATTGTGAGCTGGCATTTATGATGTTACTTATATAGATAAGAAAAGTATTGGTCGTAATATTGATCCCAGAAGTACACCTACGGATATGGATTTAGTTCAAGAATAATAAGCACTGCAATGGACAGCTTGTGACCTGTTGGTAATATAACTTTGGAATAGCTGTAGTGGCACACCTCGTATTCCAATACGATTTATCAAATAATAAATTATGTTATAATGCAAAGTATCAAATGCCTTGGACTGGTCTATAAATACAAATACAGCGTAAGATTTATCTTCTAAACATTTATAAAAATTATTGGTAAATTCCAATATTGTAGTCTCGGTTAAATGGTTGGCACGAAAACCATGCTGATATTGTTACAATATTGTTTTCTCTAAATAGTTTTTCAAACAAGAGGAAATATTTTTTCAAATATAGTACTGAATGCTGGAAGTACTGTACTGTATGCTGGATGGAAATATTGATATGCGGCAGTAATTATTGATATTGTTCAAATAACGAAAGTATTCTCTATTGGGTTTCTTCATAACTGTTGCTATATCTTAAGAAATGATTATTGAAAATATTTGAAGGATCAGGACAGAAAGGTTTTAGTTCAATCAGATTACTTAAATTAGAAGTATTGTTCTGATATATTTCCAATGCCGTTTAGGGTTACCCTGATTTTATTTTAATGGCTATAATATTTGTTCTTTGCTACTCTTAATGTGGCTGTTAACTTACTTCTATATTGTTTATAAATTTCTTTATATGTTAAGGGCCACTTACGTGCCAGTCGTTCTAACCTGTTTTTTTTTTTCCTGCATGCTGATTCTCAAAGCTGGTGTAATAAATGGACTGCGCTGGTTCTTGAATTCTGCTTTGATTTTTTCTCTCAGGAAATCTTTTCATGGAATAGATTGTTAAATTTACAGAAAAAGAAATACGCCTCGTCGGGGCAATTCGACATCATTCCATATTACTTCTGAAAGATCACTACTAAGATTATCTAATGCAGTTTGTGTCATGACTCTTTGGTGATGTATGCCTGATTAGGTTTAAGTGTGTGGTGATTAGTGAACTGAGGAACTACTGGAAAGTGGTCAGTTATATTGGTTTGTATTGTGTAATTATTAATGTTATTTTCAACATTTGACACCATATATGGTCGATTAGTGTGGCAGAAGTATCTGTTATTTTGGTCGGTCTAGGCATTAAAGGGAAAAAAAAGAAAGTACATCAAATTAGTAAATTCAAAGACAACCTTCATGCTGTTTCATTAAACCTAAATTAAAGTCCCCCAAAACATAGATGCTATGGTACTTGTTCTCATTAGCAGTAGAACAACTATCACACAGTCTTTTCAGAAAGTAATCAATGTTGCTATTAGGAGGTCTATATATATGCAAATAAATAAATATTTCTTTTCAATATTAGTACTCACAACATCTAAGCGCTCTATGTTTGGCTCAGCAAAGGAAATTTCACTGAACTCAGTAGAATTATAGTCACTAGATTTTTTTTTTTTTATGTTGGAGGATCACCGGCCAAGGGCAATAAAAATTGCAACAAAAAAAGAAAAGGCCCACTGAGGTGCCGGTCCTCGTACAGAGACGAAAGCGTTAGTCAAAATTATAGGATAAGTGTACTGAACTTCTCTCTTGAAAGATTTCAATTCATAGGGAGGTGAAAATACAGAAGCAGAGGCAGGGAGTTTCAGAGTTTACCAGAGAAAGGGATGAATGACTGATAATACTGATAACTCTTGCATTAGAGAGGTGGACAGAATACGGGTGAGAGAAAGAAGAAAGTTTTGTGCAGCGAGGCCGCGGGAGGACGGGAAGCATGCAGTTAGCAAGATCAGAAGAGCAGTTGTCATGCTAATAGCGGTAGAAGATAGCAAGAGATGCAACATTGCGGCGATGAGAAAGAGGCTGAAGACAGTCAGTTAGAGGAAAGTTGATAAGAAAAAAAGCAATGTACATTGCTACAGCACCGTTATTCCTGTTTCTACATTTACTTGTGGCCAGGAAGTTGATATAATGGAATAAGGTTAATATCTAATCTAATTTCTGTAAAGCTATAGGCCCCAAAATATTAATATTTAGACGGGTGTTGCTTAAAATTATGTCAATAAAGGATTAGAGTTTAGGTGGAATAGAACGAATGTTCATACTGAATAGTGTGGTAGTAAATGCATTATTAGTAATAAGTGAAGAAAAGGAATAAAAAAATATATAGTCTGATTTAGGGACATTTAAGTATCTTATACGTAAGGAGGATTGAATAATATATAAATCAGTCATATTTGTCACCTAACACAGTAAAATGGATCAACTGATTTGCATGACTTGTTAGATGTTAATAGATTAATGAAATCGTAATGGTTTAAGTATGCAAGTGATATCTCAGAAGTAAATAATGTTCCTTACACTGTATAGCTAGTGCTTACTTTCTCTTGCTTTTCTTGAGATTGCTTTTAGATCATACTTGTTGCTGTGCCGTGTCATTCAGCGCGTCTCCATAAGTTGTCACTTCCCCAACAGACCGGCTCTGCTGCCGGTTGTGTCGTCGGCATAGAAAACAATGACTGTACACGCTCCATCGCCAGAAAAGGAGGCAGTAGTGGCACTCACCGCATCATGGGCATCATGAGTGACCACCACTGACTGACGTTCCAAGAGAAGCTCCACGTCGCGAGACACCCGAACCACCGTCTGGTAATTGATGGTTGGTCTGTTCTCTCCATTATCACAAGCTTCGTGTGTTTGAAGAAAGCTACTTTACCATCGACTCTTCTTTGCTTCAAAACAGGTAGCTGGCTTCTTACGATCTTCTGTGAGGCAGGGCGAAGATTTTCATTAACATGAATGCCTGCATCTTTGAGTTTTCTAGTATCTCGTAGAACTGCTTCACAGTCTCGAAACTTTTCGAACCTCGCGATGAGTGTACGAGACTGAGTATGTCCAGGTGCTCCGATCCTGTGTGCTCGTTCAAGGTTGTTTGGTGATAATTGAAGTTTATTTTCTAGCAGCTTTGTCACTTGTTCTGTGGTCTGTTCCCACGTCTCTCCATGAGCTAGTTCTTGCATGCCACTGATGCGTAGGTTATTCCGCCGACTATAGTCTTCTTGGTAGTTGACTCGCAGCGCTAGTTCGACACACGCCGTAAGATTTTGAATTACGGTTTCCTTACCATGATCTCAGTTCGCCTTGTAGGTCAGCCGCTTCAGCCAGAGAAAACTTCAGAGTCATTGTTAGTTCACTTGGATTCCAAGTCTGTAATTCTCGACTTGAACTTATCAGTATGAACTTCAAAGGCGCTGTGGAAAGCTTGATTGTTGGAGTCCAGCAATGCTTTCATCGTAGAGATTCCACAGTTGATTGGTTAGCGCTATGTATAGAAGCGATCACAAGACAAGTTCAGTCGCTTTAGCTGCTCAGCTCTATGATAGGTCTGTAATAATGTATCTGAACTTCTCTCAGCACGTCAGTGCTGAGAGAAGCTGAAATGTCGATCAAGGATTACTTGCAGACAGGTGAAAGTCAAAGATTTGGCTCTCTTTTCTGGCAGATGAGGTGTGAGAGTTTTCAGGTTTTCATGAAAAAAAAATTTAATGAGAGCCTCGTACTTTCTATGAATGTCCTTGAAGAGCGGGAAAAACTTAAACACATACAGACGTTACATTAGCAGAAATTAAAGTAGGACTAAGTAGCCTGAATATCCTCGAAAGGGAAATTGAACTGTTAAAGAAAATATTCCATATATCATAGGTAAAAAAAAAAAAAAAAAAAAAAAAAAAAAAAAAAAAAAAAAAAAAATATATATATATATATATATATATATATATATATATATATATATATATATATATATATATATATATATATATATATATATATATATATATATATATATATATATATATATATATATATATATATATATATATATATATATATATATATATATATATATATAAATGAATAAATAATTGATGAGATTCGAGCAGAGCATGAATTACGACAAAAGAAATATTGGAAATGGCCGATTATTTGCGAGGTCTTTTGAGAGACTTCGGGAAAGTTAGAAAAGAGAGGAGAGACAGGAGGTCGAGGTTTGTGTGTTGAAGTGGTGTGCCAGTCGCTGATAGATGAGCGAAGATGTTGACAGGATGTCATTGAAAGAGCAAGGCATTCAGTGACGCAGGTGTTGCATGGTATACAATGGGGAGTTTGGTAAACTAGTGAGTGTCACCAGGCTGGCAGCACCAGACATGTCCCCTTCTCACACATAGGAGCAATATCAAATATGCCTACAGTGTCATAGAAATTATATATAAATAAAGATGCAATGAACTTACATAATATACTTTTCTACACAATTCCTTCTAAGTACTAACACAGGTAAAATCGAACTGTATTCATGAATAAAAGTATCTAAGTTGATTTTCTAATGAGCTGAAATTTAGATTTATTTGGTCATCTCGAGATTTCTAAAAAGTACACTATTGATCGGAAGCGTATTAATGTAGACGAAAATAAAAATGAAGACAACATGTCTGTGCCACTTAAAGCTCCAAATTATACAGACCAACTTCCTAGTATATGGAAACAACAATTTTAATTGAAAATAGGCAACTCGAGTGTCCTGGCGAAAGTAATGCTGTATATCTAACCAAAACAAACATCTGACTGGCCCACCTTAGTTGAAGTTAACAAACACGTAGTTGGACAACTAGTTAATTCCTGCTGCAGTGTTCATGCCACTACTCCATGAACCTGTGGCTTCCTGTATTATTCTCCCGTTATGCCAGAGCAGTCCTGAGATACTTGTTTTGGTGTTCGATTACTTTGCCATGTCGCTCGCTTCCTGAAAGAAATGCTAAAATCCCTACGAAAATAATTATATCCACATATCACGATTTTACTGAGTATGCTGTACATACAGACAGTACAGTCTTATTTTCATTGTCCAGATCAATAGATTTTAGACATGTGATATACTGTATTTAAAATATTGATAACAGTATTAATCAATAGATTTTAGACATGTAATATACTGTATTTAAAATATTGATAACAGTATTATTAAATAATCACGAAAAAAAAAAAAATGTGTTTTGACCAACTTCCCTCAAAATTATCCATACAAGATATTTAAAAGTTCATGTAAAATTTCGAAAATATCATAATAATCAAAGTTCTATGCACCTGTATGCACACGGGATTTACAATAATAATATTTTAGCTCATGTCACTAGGGGACATGCAACAGCGACGACATCTGGCGGATTAGTCCGAAAACTACCCATTCAGTAAAGCTATCACTGTATGTTTAGGGATGAGTTTGAAATTTTTTTTTTTATACTGTTGCCATTTTTATATGACTGAGATAATGGAAAAAGAAAAAATAGTAAATCTGAAAAAAAAATTATATATATATATATATATATATATATATATATATATATATATATATATATATATATATATATATATATATATATATATATATATATATATATATAAATTGATACTTGCATGAAAGTATATGTATAATAAAAAAAAAATGTATCAAAAGTTTCTAAAGATGTTTCGATAGTATTTTCACAGAGGAATTCAAACATTCCTGCCCTTCACCGTCCCCTCCCCAGCGCCACGAGAGGCGTCTTCCATGCAAGGGATAAAGTCTGCTGCTGCGAGTGTCTGCTGCTGCCATCGCGCTTGCTGCTCCTGTTGCTGCTATAACCATTATTGCTGTTGTTGCTTGAGTGTCTGCAACTGCTTTTACTGCTGCTGTCTGTTGTTACTGCTGCTGCTCCATTTGCTGCAGCTGCTACTGCGTCTGCTGTTGTTGCGTCTCCTGTTGCTGCTGCATCTGCATTTGTTTTTTTTTTTTTTTTTTTTTTTTTTATGTAGGAAGGATACTGGCCAAGGGCAACAAAAATCTAATAAAAAAAAAATGCCCACTGAAATGCCAGTCCCTTAAAAGGGTCAAAGCAGTGGTCAAAAATTGGTGGATAAGTGTCTTGAAACCTCCCTCTTGAAGGAATTCAAGTCATAGGAAGGTGGAAATACAGAAGCAGGCAAGGAGTTCCAGAGTTTACCAGAGAAAGGGATGAATGATTGAGAATACTGGTTAACTCTTGCGTTAGAGAGGTGGACAGAATAGGAGTGAGAGAAAGAAGAAAGTCTTGTGCAGCGAGGCCGCGGAAGGAGGGGAGGCATGCAGTTAGCAAGATCAGAAGAGCAGTTAGCATGAAAATAGCGGTAGAAGACAGCTAGAGATGCAACATTGCGGCGGTGAGAGAGAGGCTGAAGACAGTCAGTTAGAGGAGAGGAGTTGATGAGACGAAAAGCTTTTGATTCCACCCTGTCTAGAACAGCAGTATGAGTGGAACCCCCCCAGACATGTGAAGCATACTCCATACATGGATGGATAAGGCCCTTGTACAGAGTTAGCAGCTGGGGGGATGAGAAAAACTGGCGGAGACGTCTCAGAACACCTAACTTCATAGAAGCTGTTTTAGCTAGAGATGAGATGTGAAGTTTCCAGTTCAGATTATAAGTAAAGGACAGACCGAGGATGTTCAGTGTAGAAGAGGGGGACAGTTGAGTGTCATTGAAGAAGAGGGGATAGTTGTCTGGAAGATTGTGTCGAGTTGATAGATGGAGGAATTGAGTTTTTGAGGCATTGAACAATACCAAGTTTGCTCTGCCCCAATCAGAAATTTTAGAAAGATCAGAAGTCAGGCGTTCTGTGGCTTCCCTGCGTGATATGTTTACCTCCTGAAGGGTTGGACGTGTATGAAAAGACGTGGAAAAGTGCAGGGTGGTATCATCAGCATAGGAGTGGATAGGACAAGAAGTTTGGTTTAGAAGATCATTAATGAATAATAAGAAGAGAGTGGGTGACAGGACAGAACCCTGAGGAACACCACTGTTAATAGATTTAGGAGAAGAACAGTGACCGTCTACCACAGCAGCAATAGAACGGTCAGAAAGGAAACTTGAGATGAAGTTACAGAGAGAAGGATAGAAACCGTAGGAGGGTAGTTTGGAAATCAAAGCTTTGTGCCAGACTCTATCAAAGGCTTTTGATATGTCCAAGGCAACAGCAAAAGTTTCACCAAAGTTTCTAAAAGAGGATGACCAAGACTCAGTAAGGAAAGCCAGAAGATCACCAGTAGAGCGGCCTTGACGGAACCGATACTGGCGATCAGATAGAAGGTTGTGAAGTGATAGATGTTTAAGAATCTTCCTGTTGAGGATAGATTCAAAAACTTTAGATAAGCAGGAAATTAAAGCAATAGGACGGTAGTTTGAGGGATTAGAGCGGTCACCCTTTTTAGGAACAGGTTGAATGTAGGCAAACTTCCAGCAAGAAGGAAAGGTAAATGTTGACAGACAGAGCTGAAAGAGTTTGACTAGGCAAGGTGCAAGCACCTTGCCGCAAGCTGCCGTTGCGTTTGCTGTCTGCATCTGCTGCTGCTGTTGCGTTTGTTGTTGCTGCAACTGCTACTGCATCTGCTGTTGTTGTTGCTGCTATTGCGTCTGCTGCCGTAGAGTATGCTGCTGGTACTGCTGTTGTTACGTCTGCTAGTACTGCTGCTGTTACATCTGCTGCTGGTGCTGTTTTTGCTACGTCTGTTGGTACTGCTGTTGGGTCTGGTGATGCTGCTGTTGCTACGTCAGTCGCTGCTGTTGTTGTTATGTCTGCTGCTGTTGTTGTTACGTCTGCTGCTGCTCCTCTTGTTACCTCTGCTGCTGCTGCTGCTGTTACGTCTGCTGCTGCTGTTGTTACGTCTGTTGCTGGTGCTGCTGTTGGTACATCTGCTGCTGCTACTGCTGCGTCTGGTAGCGCTGCTGTTGTTACGTCTGTTGTTGCTGCTGTTGTTATGTCTCCTGTTGCTGTTGCTGTTACTCCTGCTGCTGCTGCTGCTGTTACGTCTGCTGCTGCTGCTGTTGTTATGTCTGCTGCTGCTGCTGCTGTTCTTACGTCTGCTGCTGCTGCTGTTGTTACGTCTGCTGCTGCTGCTGCTGTTCTTACGTCTGCTGCTGCTGCTGCTGTTACGTCTGCTGCTGCTGCTGTTGTTATGTCTGCTGCTGCTGCTGCTGTTCTTACGTCTGCTGCTGCTGCTGCTGTTGTTACGTCTGCTGCTGCTGCTGCTGTTCTTACGTCTGCTGCTGCTGCTGTTGTTACGTCTGCTGCTACTGCTGCTACCGCTGCGACTGGTGACGCTGCTGTTGTTACGTCTGTAGTTGCTGCTGCTGTTACGTCTGCTGTTCAAGCTGCTGTTATTACGTCTGCTGGTGGTGGTGCTGATGTTACGTCTTCTGCTGCTGCTGCTGTTGTTACGTCTGCTGCTACTGCTGCTGTTGTTACGTCTGCTGCTGCTGCTGCTGTTGTTACGTCTGTTGCTGCTGCTGCTGTTGTTACGTCTGTTGCTGCTGCTGCTGTTGTTACGTCTGTTGCTGCTGCTGCTGCTGTTGTTACGTCTGTTGCTGCTGCTGCTGTTGTTACGTCTGTTGCTGCTGCTGCTGCTGCTGTTACGTCTGCTGATGTTGCTGTTGTTACGTCTGCTGATGTTGCTGTTGTTACGTCTGCTGCTGCTGCTGTTGCGTTTGCTGCTGATGTTGCTGTTGCTTCTGTTGCTGCTGCTCCTGTTGATGTTGCATCTGATGCTGCTACTGCTACTATTGCATCTGCTGCTGCTGCTGCTGATGTTGCTATTGCATCTGCTGCTGCTGTTGCTATTGTATCTGCTGCTGCTTTTGCTGTTGCATCTGCTGCTGATGCTCCTATTGCATCTGCTGCCGCTGCTGCTATTGTGTCTGCTGCTGCTGCTGTTATTGCATCTACTGCTGCCGCTGCTACTATTGCATATGTTGCTGCTGCTGCTATTGCATCTGCTGCTGCTGTTGCTGTTGCATCTGCTGCTGCTGATGATGTTGCTGTTGCATCTGCTGCTGCTGCTGCTATCGCATCTGCTGCTGCTTCTGCTGCTGCTGCTATTGCATCTGCTGCTGCTGCTGTTGCTGCTGCATCTGCTGCTGCTGCTGCTGCTGGTATTTCATCTGCTGGTGTTGCTGCTATTGGATCTGCTGCTGCTGCTGGTATTGCATCTGCTGCTGCTGCTGGTATTGCATCTGCTGCTGCTGCTGGTATTGCATCTGCTGCTGCTGCTGCTGGTATTGCATCTGCTGCTGCTGCTGTTGCTGCTGCATCTGCTGCTGCTGCTATTGCATCTGCTGCTTCTGCTGCTGCTGCTATTGCACCTGCTACTGCTGCTGCTGCTGCTGCTGCTGCTGCTGCTATTGCACCTGCTGCTGCTGCTGCTGCTGCTATTGCATCTGCTGCATCTGCTACTGCTGCTACTGTACCTGCTGCTGCTGCTGCTACTGCATCTGCTATTACTGCTGCTGCTATTGCATCTGTTGCTGCTCTTGTTATTGCACCTGCTTCTGCTGCTGCTGCTGCTATTGCATCTACTGCTGCTGCTATTGCATCTGTTGCTGCTGCTATTGCATCTGCTGCATCTGCTGCTGTTGCTATTGCGCCTGCTGCTGCTGCTGCTGGTGCTATCGCATCTGCTGCTGCTGCTGCTATTGCATTTGGTGCTGCTCCTGCTATTGCGTCTACTGCTGCTGCTGCTGCTGCTATTGCATCTGCTGCTGCTGCTGGTATTGCATCTACTGCTGCTGCTGCTGGTATTGCATCTACTGCTGCTGCTGCTGCTATTGCATCTGCTGCTGCTGCTGCTGCTATTGCATCTGCTGCTGCTGCTGCTATTGCATGTACTGCTGCTGCTGCTGCTATTGCATCTGCTGCTGCTGCTGCTATTGCATCTACTGCTGCTGCTGCTATTGCATGTACTGCTGCTGCTGCTGCTATTGCATCTGCTGCTGCTGCTGCTATTGCATGTACTGCTGCTGCTGCTGCTATTGCATCTGCTGCTGCTGCTGCTGCTATTGCATCTGCTGCATCTGCTGCTGCTGCGATTGCATCTGCTGCTGCTGCTGTTGCATCTGCTGCTACTGCTGTTGCATCTGTTGCATCTGTTGAGTCTGTTGCTGTTGTTTCCTCTGATGCTACTTCTACTATAACTACTATGAAACAAGATCATTTGCACACACACACACACACACACACACACACATTTCACCAGCTCGTAGCACATTCCTTTATCTATGTTTTTACTTGCCTATTTTTGTCTTACATGAAGATCATGGGTTCGAGAACAAACTGCAATAGTTGACGTTTTAACTATAGGTAAATAAAAAAAGCGACCATGAACAAGAAGCGTCATGCATCGAGTAACCGGGATAACAAAACGACAACTTCGTGGTGGAAAAAGAACCCAGAACAAGAAGAGTGACAGATGGAGACACGAGATAATGTTTTGCTGCAATGGTATCCAACAGATTACAGCTGACAAAAATTAATGGAAAAGCTTCTGGGAGGCTTTGGTCCTGCTCTGGTCGCGCAGAGAATGATAATAGTGATGATGATGATGCCATGGTGAAGGGAATGGTAGAGTTACTGCCATAGACATCAAAGAAAATGGATCCGTGAGTATGAGAGACTTCCCAAATTTGATGTATATAAAAACCATTCTGCCTTGTAACTTTACCGACATAATTGTGAGTTGTGAAGCCGTGTGCCAGTAGAGACCACCACAACTGAGAGTTTTTCTGCCTTAGGCAGGTGTAGGTGGGAGAATACACCGGTTTTATTAATCTAAAAACAAAGATAGGACCTTGAATATGTGGAACTTATTTTTCCCTTTTCGTCCGTCAAAAGTGAGACCTGGGAAAAATAATGTATTTGGCTAAAACAAGAGTTTGATTCAATGTAACCCAACTTTTCTCCAGCTGCTTTGAAAATTGCCGGAATTTGTATTTGGAAAACAATGACAGTAATATATTATCTCTTATCTGTTTTATCTATGATAAAGAAACGACTCACTTATTTCAAAGGTTTGTGGTGAAGTTTCGCCTCAACTAAGGAAAATCACAGTAATATGACACGCATTCAAAGTACAGATGTTAACAACAGCGGGAGACTTGTGGCGGCAGAAGGTTTAGGGAAGTTAGCGGTCACAACACTGGTAAACATACGTGATAATGAATATTGGTGGTGCCTCACTATGTTTTACAGCTGTGTGTGTGTGTGTGTGTGTGTGTGTGTGTGTGTGTGTGTGTGTGTGTGTGTGCGCGATTCCTCAGGCAGGGAGGGAGGCAGACCTGCTGCACCGTACTGCCGTGGTAGTAGTCTCGCACAGCACTCTCCACCTACAATACATTACAGTGGTGTTGAGCTCGGCCTTAACCACCGCTTCATTCTACCTATTACTAATTACTGCAGTACATAAACATAACTTGCTTCATGCTACGAGATCCCGCCGCTCGTTGTCTAACCTGGAGGTCCACCTCAGCCTGAACAGCGCGTCACCCGCTAAGTCCCAAGAACGTCCTCCTTACTGACTCTTTGAGGGCGTCGTGTATTATTCCGCACTATCACTACATCACGCAAAAGGTGCACGCTGACGTGTCTTAGGCCTTAAGTGGCTGACACTGCCTTTGTTCATTTGGAGTGAACAATGAATATTCCCTACAACAATTATGTCATAAGCATTTTGTCATACTATTTCCATGGCGAAGGAAAACTTGAGTTGCTGGTAAATCTATCAAAGAAAACAGAGTTCTGAAGGCGAAACTCTCGTAAATTTTAGGGTAGTCTTGGAACACAACCTTGTTATTGATGGTGAACATTACGTACTATTAACTGTTTTACATCATAATCTTTTTCATTGTGTGTGTGTGTGTGTGTGTTGGTAAACATGTACCTAAGTACAGTACAGGAATTATTTACTCTTCTTTATTGTTGTTGCTATTGTTTCCAAACCGGTGGATATGCCATGAAAACTATCCAAGTCAAAAAAATAAATAAATAAAATAAATAAATAAATAAAATAAATAAATAAATAAATAAATAAAACAAATAAATAAATAAAACAAAATAAAATAAAATAAAATAAAATAAAAAAATTCATAGGAAAACAAAGTAGCTGGGCCTCAACTGAAATAAAAACACCTTCACGGTCAAATAAGCCACCAAAAATATTTAAATGTTTTCTAAGGAGAATCCGTAGACACAGTTTTCAGAAAAAAATAAGGTTAATCTTACTAACAACTCCGTGTCACGTACAATAACAAAACCTATATACAGTATAATGTAGGGTACACTGTGTGCTTATCGTAAATGTAAAACTCTTTTGGGTCACGAGTCTGACTAGTGCTGTAAGAGCTCCGAGAATATGCTGCGTCTTGGATTTTTTCTTAGTCCAGCGAGCTCTGCACCACTCCATCAGCTGAGTATAAAGGACGTTCCAGGGGGGGGGGGCGAATCGCGTTTACGTTACATTAGTGTATTTTTAGGATTTTTATTTTTTTAAAGGTGGTAATTTTTCTTAGATTGTTAATTTTTGAAAGCCCATATTTTTCACATTTCCCCTCCTCCAAAACTCCCGATTCTCCACAGTCCCCCAAGCTTGTCTGAGGGGTTGGGGTTAGTGGGGAGGATGGGGGAACGGAGTTATTATAAAGAATTACCAAAAACAATAATACCTAATCCTTAGATACACGTTTAGAGATCTGGAGGAAATCTTGTAGCTGCCACGTAGCAGTTGAACTACCATGTAAGAATCTGCCAATAACCACATAATATAACTACCACATAATCTACTAACAACGACGCTGAAATGAAGGGTATTTCAAAACTAGATTTAGATTAACGGCACACCCTCGTGACCGGGGAGGGGTTGCTTCACCCGCTGATCCTTCCAAGCACACTGCAATGAATGGACCACTTGATTATCTCTGTTCTGAACGTCTTACAGGCAGTTTTGCCTTTAAAAAGCTAATCTAACGTAATAACCTAGACAACCTCTGCACATGTACAGTATACCTTTCCCCACACGGAAACCCCGCTTTGCCATCAGGTCTCCAACACTGTAGGGGGTAGGAGCCGAAAAAAAAAAAATAAATAAATAAATAAAATGAACAAATAAATGAATGAAAAACAGGACGCGACTCTTTTTTACCTTTACGTATGTAGACCGGTAACTATGAGGAACATCGTTTAAACTAAACGAAACTTTACCTTATTCTCGAAGGAGAAGTCCGGCCTCTTCCTCGCTGTTCTGACGCCATATCCGCAGTAACGACACTTTTTTTTTTTTTTTGTCTTTGGGATCAAGGAAGTGTTTGTGCACCGCCACAACCATTGATCTCTAAGATGGCACTGTTAGTGACATTTTACATTCACAGCAAAAAATACTGTGAGATTTATGGGAATTCACAGCGATATCGTTAAAAAGAACGGAAAGAAAAAAAAAAGAAACTGCTTTTGCTTCGAGATTTGAGGAACAACACCGATCACAAGCAGACAGCGAAAGACTGATCTCAAGTTGAAGGTGAAGCTCCCCAGCTCCGCATAGAGTGATATGATTGGTAGATATTTTTTTATTGGCTGTGGCACATCTCGCAAACGCGCTTCAAGTCACGGTTCCGAACCTATGCTCGGACAAAGGGTTTCTCGGACGCCGCAGATCAGAATATGAGTCTTGAACACAATGGCGGCCAGACATCAGGGAAGCCATTCGTACTACATAAACAACAACAACAACAACAACAACAACAACAACAACAAATAACAACAACAACAACAACAACAACAACAACAACAACAACAACAACAACAACAACAACAACAGCAACAATAACAACAACAACAACAAATAGCAACAACAACAACAACAACAACAACAACAACAACAACAACAACATCATTATCAACAACAACAACAATAACAACAAATAGCAACAACAATAACAACAAATAGCAACAACAACAACAACAACAACAACGACAACAACAACAACAGCAACAACAACAACAACAACAACAACAACAACAACATCATTATCAACAACAACAGCAACAACAACGATGGCAACAACAGCAATATATATATATATATATATATATATATATATATATATATATATATATATATATATATATATATATATATATATATATATATATATATATATATATATATATATATATATATATATATCACAACTCCACTTTGAGTGACTAAGGACTTGTTCCTCCATCATATCCCTTCTCTGAATTTGTTATGATTGTTAGAGTAATTTTTCGTAATGATGTTTTTAATGTTCTCTCTGGCCTCAATTCTCAGAAGACATAGGTGTGGTCCTGATGGAGTGTTTCCTCTCGTCTGCAACTGTGCTTCTGTGCTCACTCCTGGTCTGGCCGAATTTTTCCGTGTCTGTTTATCTTGCTCTAAATTTGCTTACATTCAGCTTGTTGCTAAGAAGGGTGACCACTCCAGTACTTCAGACTAATGACCTTTGCTTTCCCGTCTTTCTAAAGCTTTTAAATCTATCCTCATTAGAAATACACATGGATTCTTTTTCAATAAAAATCTTAAATGGAAATTTAATTTTTCTTCTCTCTTTCTAAAGCATCTTTCATGAAATTAAGTGTTCAGTGTTGCCTTCGTCAATACTTTTCCTCCTCCCGGCTGCTCACTCTATACAGGGGCCTTATTCGTCATTCGTCATGTCATGTATGGAGCACTTTTCCCACGTTTGAAATTCATCCTAAACAGCACTCCTGAAGAAGATGGAGTCAAAAGCGTTACTTCTCATCAATTTCTCTTCTCGAACAGACAGTCTTGATTGTTTTATTCTTCGCGATGATGCATCGTTTACTATCTCCTACTGTTATTTCCATGGTCATTGCTCTTCCAAACTTGCTAAATACATACTTCCTCCTTTTGCTGTCTCGCTAAACAAAACTCTTTTTATTCTCATCCTTATTCTATCCAACTTACTGATGCAAGAGTCAACCTAGTATCTTCATTCTTTCACCACCTGTCTGGGACTTGAACTGTATCAAGACTCCTCAGGAAGTAAATTCCCTTTTATCTCTCGGATATTTTATCGGATATTTATCGGATATTTTAAGGGGTTGCGAGGGGATAGACATCGTAATCGGGCTTATAATTTGCTTTCCTCCTCTTTCTTTGCCCTTGGTCAGTCTCCCTAATACTTTAAAAGTCCTAAATTATTCAGCAGTTTACCCCAGACAAAAATTTATTTCTAATTAGCACAAATATTTATTTACTATTCAAACACAAAAAATGGTATGCTTAACAATTCTTAGCTGCACTTCCATAACATACGAGTATGTGTAATTGATGTGAAATTAAGAAACTACTTTAGTAGCTCTGCAGGTTATGTAGCATTGCTACAAATATTTTATTTAACTTCTGATCACATAAGGCTATAATTTATCGACATTTGTAGAATCTTGACAGTGTGAAATGTACTCTGCTGAGTCTAGGCGTTACCTGATAAATACCTGTCTGTCGAGGAGTTTCAGCTTGTCACATGATTCCTAAATATTTAACAAAGCTATTCAAACTTTGTCCATATGTATACAATCGTACCAATAAATATTTTCTTAGTTCCTCATCTAGAGCTGCCATGTCCACTGAGGCGCTCGCCAACCCTTCCACGTCTGGACCCTTGCAGCTTACACTTCTCTGCTCTCTTTGTTGTCTGATGAATTCGCGGTGCCCCTGAGCCAACGATGCCGCTCCCTGCACCAATTGTGATGGCGACACTGTTCCTCCGCCATCAGTCGTCAAGGTGACATGAAGCTGGGCGTTGTCTGAATCGTGGATGCGTAATCGATATGCTGTGTATCCACGTTCATTGACAGACGCCCATCCATATCCTGGGTAGTGTAGCCACTGATAGACAGACATCCAGCTCCGATGTAGAAATGCTTATCACTAAGAGTTAAGGTTCATGTATAAAATAATGCTTTTCCTGCAGCAGTCGTACCTTCATTTCCGTGAGGATGCAACGTTACTCGCGTCTCTGATATACTCCAGGTACTTAACACTGCGAAATACAAGAAATGCATTAACAGGTGGAGAATTTGCATAGCGCGGTCCTTAGGCTCGGAGCGGCGACCTGTAGCCATCCACTCAGGCGATAAATAGCTGTACGACCCGCGGCCACACGTCACCGTCTTGCCGCCTAACGACTCGACTGGACGGAAGAATTGATTTGTGGACGCTCTTGGTGATGGATGAGATGAGTGCCAGGAATTGTGAGCGGCGGTAGTCAATAAGAATCTGTGGTTCCGCACTGCCGCCTTGCCTGACCCGGGGCTGTTTGGCAGAGTTGCATGTCGGTGGCGGAGAAAACCTTGCCATCTGAACCAAGTGGCTTTGTCCCGCTGCGTGCGTTTATCTGGAAAATTTTCTTGGCTATTTTCGACTCCTTGGTGGGTTGGGACGGCGAGTGGGTGGGGCAGCGGCAGGGAGTGGGGGGTTGTGGTGTTAATGTATTGTATTTCCTGGCCGTGGGCTTAGTGTTGGAAGCCGCGGTCTGCCGGCTTTTATTGAGACCATGTTGTGGTGATATTCTGTGTCTGTGTCCTGTTCGATGAGTTTCAAGGAGGCCACCGAGACTTTCACGGGTAAGATAGAGAAGCTGCATGGCGTCACCTTGCAGACTTGCACACTTACTACAGGTTTGAAGTGTGTGTGTGTGTGTGGGGGAGGGTCCTGATGGTTATGCAACAGATGCGGTCTAGAAGAGCTCTGTTGTATGTGGTACTTTTTTTTTTTTCTTTTCACATGGACATCACAGTAAAGCCGTTGCTGTCCCTTGGTGTTTTACCTGATCTGGGCTGAGGGCAGATGGCGCCAGTGACGTACATGGGTGATGGTCATTCTGTAAGATGAAGGGAAAGGACCAGGCGGTGATGTGTTCTGGGAATCGAACGCCATCATGCTAATTATTCGTTCTCGGTCATCTTCACTGAGTGGGGCAGTGGACACAGCAAGCAGACACAGCAGACACAGTCACAGCAGACAGACATAGCAGGTAGACATAACAGGTAGCGTCACAGCAGGCAGTATCACAACAAGCAGCATCGAATCAGGTAGCGCCACGGTAAACCGTGTCACAATACGTAGGTAGACTTAATTTTGGCCACTCACGGCAGCTGGGTGCAGGTGACTCCTCTTCTCTCGGGGTTTTACGGCAGCTCTAAGCAAGGCTGCTGACGAGGACGAGTGATGATTCTTTTCTTTCGGTACGGCTAATTATTTCAGGAATATTGTTGTCTGTTTATCATATTAAGTAATGCGTATAACATAGATGCGAAGCACAAGGAATTATTACTGTCCACTTACTGATAAGAAGCTGATACAGTGTTGATCTAAATAAGAAAACCTGCAATAGTGGCATCAGCCAATGAAGTTTATCCGTGACGTATAATTATATTGACTACTTGTAACATTAAGTAGCATGCAGCCGTCACAACAGACAGCGTCACAACAGATCATCACAACAGAGCGTCACAACAACGTCACAACAGACAGCACCACAGCATACAGCACCAAAACAGACAGCACCACAACAGACAGCACCACAACAGACAGCGCTACAAGAGACAGCACCACAACAG
Organism: Scylla paramamosain; assembly: GCF_035594125.1. Classification (NCBI taxonomy): domain Eukaryota; kingdom Metazoa; phylum Arthropoda; class Malacostraca; order Decapoda; family Portunidae; genus Scylla; species Scylla paramamosain. The sequence goes on along the minus strand of NC_087166.1, from coordinate 22,694,954 downwards.
ACAGCACCACAACAAACAGTACCACAACAGACAGCACCAAAACAGACAGCGCCACAACATACAGCGCTACAAGAGACAGCACCACAACAGACAGCATCACAACAGACAGCACCAAAACAGACAGCACCACAACATACAGCGCTACAAGAGACAGCACCACAACAGACAGCATCACAACAGACAGCACCAAAACAGACAGCACCACAACAGACAGCGCTACAAGAGACAGCACCACAACAGACAGCATCACAACAGACAGCACCAAAACAGACAACGCCACGACAGACAGCACCAAAACAGACAACGCCACGACAGACAGCACCAAAACAGACAGCACCACAACAGACAGCGCTACAAGAGACAGCACCACAACAGACAGCATCACAACAGACAGCACCAAAACAGACAGCACCACAACAGACAGCGCTACAAGAGACAGCACCACAACGGACAGCACCACAACAGACAGCACCAAAACAGACAACGCCACGACAGACAGCACCAAAACAGACAGCACCACAACAGACAGCGCTACAAGAGACAGCACCACAACAGACAGCATCACAACAGACAGCACCAAAACAGACAGCACCACAACAGACAGCGCTACAAGAGACAGCACCACAACAGACAGCATCACAACAGACAGCATCACAACAGACAGCACCAAAACAGACAGCACCACAACAGACAGCGCTACAAGAGACAGCACCACAACAGACAGCACCACAACAGACAGCATCACAACAGACAGCACCAAAACAAACAACGCCACGACAGACAGCACCAAAACAGACAGCACCACAACAAACAGCACCACAACAGACAGCACCACAACAGACAGCACCACAACAGACAGCATCACAACAGACAGCATCACAACAGACAGCACCACAACAGACAGCACCACAACAGACAGCACCAAAACAGACAACGCCACGACAGACAGCACCAAAACAGACAGCACCACAACAGACAGCACCACAACAGACAGCACCACAACAGACAGCGCTACAAGAGACAGCACCACAACAGACAGCATCACAACAGACAGCACCAAAACAGACAGCACCAAAACAGACAGCACCACAACAGACAGCACCACAACAGACAGCACCAAAACAGACAGCGCCACGACAGACAGCACCAAAACAGACAGCACCACAACAGACAGCACCAAAACAGACAGCACCACAACAGACAGCACCAAAACAGACAGCACCACAATAGACAGCACCACAATAGACAGCACCACAATAGACAGCACCAAAACAAAGAGCACCACAATAGACAGCACCACAACAGACAGCGCAACAGCACCACAACAGACAGCACCAAAACAGACAGCACCACAACAGACAGCACCAAAACAGACAGCACCACAACAGACAGCACCACAACAGACAGCACCACAACAGACAGCACCAAAACAGACAGCACCACAATAGACAGCACCACAATAGACAGCACCACAATAGACAGCACCAAAACAAAGAGCACCACAATAGACAGCACCACAACAGACAGCACCAAAACAGACAGCACCAAAACAGACAGCGCCACGACAGACAGCACCAAAACAGACAGCACCAAAACAGACAGCACCACAATAGACAGCACCACAACAGACAGCACCACAATAGACAGCACCAAAACAAAGAGCACCACAATAGACAGCACCACAACAGACAGCGCAACAACAGACAGCACCACAACAGACAGCGCCACAACAGACAGCGCCACAACAGACCGCCACAACAGACAACACCACAGCAGACAGCGCCACAACAGACAGCACCACAACAGACAGCACCACAACAGACAGCACCACAACAGACAGCGCTACAAGAGACAGCACCACAACAGACAGCATCACAACAGACAGCACCAAAACAGACAGCACCAAAACAGACAGCACCACAACAGACAGCACCACAACAGACAGCACCAAAACAGACAGCGCCACGACAGACAGCACCAAAACAGACAGCACCACAACAGACAGCACCAAAACAGACAGCACCACAACAGACAGCACCAAAACAGACAGCACCACAACAGACAGCACCAAAACAGACAGCACCACAACAGACAGCACCAAAACAGACAGCACCACAATAGACAGCACCACAATAGACAGCACCACAATAGACAGCACCAAAACAAAGAGCACCACAATAGACAGCACCACAACAGACAGCGCAACAACAGACAGCACCACAACAGACAGCACCACAACAGACAGCACCAAAACAGACAGCACCACAATAGACAGCACCACAATAGACAGCACCACAATAGACAGCACCAAAACAAAGAGCACCACAATAGACAGCACCACAACAGACAGCGCAACAGCACCACAACAGACAGCACCAAAACAGACAGCACCACAACAGACAGCACCAAAACAGACAGCACCACAACAGACAGCACCACAACAGACAGCACCACAACAGACAGCACCAAAACAGACAGCACCACAATAGACAGCACCACAATAGACAGCACCACAATAGACAGCACCAAAACAAAGAGCACCACAATAGACAGCACCACAACAGACAGCACCACAACAGACAGCACCAAAACAGACAGCACCAAAACAGACAGCGCCACGACAGACAGCACCAAAACAGACAGCACCAAAACAGACAGCACCACAATAGACAGCACCATAACAGACAGCACCACAATAGACAGCACCAAAACAAAGAGCACCTCAATAGACAGCACCACAACAGACAGCGCAACAACAGACAGCACCACAACAGACAGCGCCACAACAGACAGCGCCACAACAGACCGCCACAACAGACAGCACCACAGCAGACAGCGCCACAACAGACAGCACCACAACAGACAGCGCCACAACAGACAGCGCCACAATAGACAGCGCCACAACAGACACCGCCACAACGGGCAGCATCACAACGGTACAAGTGCTCAGTGCAGCAGCAAAGTAATAAGCCAGCTGTGAGGCACTGGCTGAGTCGGGGCATGCAGAAGCAGCCTGTAGTGCTCCGTGGTGCCGCCAAAAACTGGGCACTTCTTGTCTATCTTAGGCCCGCTTTCTGAAACGCTTTGCACTCTCATCACAATTAATTTTAAAAGCCACGGAGATGATTAGCCGGTTTCTGAAGTGTTTTTTTTTCTGTGCATATTGTAGAATTCTTATTATTCGGTCACTAGAACCGTAAAAACAATAAAAACCCATGTTACTTCAACTGGAGTCTTTTGAAAGTGGTCGGGGTACAGCGTAGAAGCGTTTCAGAATATAGTCCTTAGGCTCTCATGTTCACCGAATGAAGAAACTTTCGTAATGCGAATGAGCGGCGCTTGTCCCGCTGAAATGTGCGAGTGACATTACTCACTCCTGACTGTTTGGTATTCGGCAATCATATTTCGTAGAATCATGTGGTATTCATAATGAGGAGCTCAACAAGATGCGTTGCGTAACAGTATTGTGAGATAGTAGTAAAAGTAGCAGTGGTAGTGGTAGTAGTACGAAAATTCTTGAAAGGGCATCAAGGAAAAATCAAAGAATTGTCACAGACCCACGCAGCGTCCCCCAAATAAACAAACATGGGAAATTAGCAGTCATATGAAATTCACACACACACACACACACACACACACACAATCTTGCACCTTTACTATCACCTCAGATAAAGCTGTGCATCTAGAGTCTTTCCCCCGAGTGGAAGTAACTGCCGTGACTGACTCTCTCTGTCCCGCAGCGTCACAGCACGTGGATATTCTTACTGATCTCCTATTACTACCAAGCCTGTTACTGCCACTTCCGACTCTGCTGTTGATAATGTCCGTCCAATAACAAACATTGCTCCTCATGCAGCAAAGAAGACCGTGCCTCGACTCCTGCTTTTCTTTCCATCTTTATAATGTAATCCAAAGGGAGCTATAAGTTCGTAATGGTTTAATACAATCTAACACATGTTTCAGATTGCTATATGCTGATCTATCTATGCTTCATGAATAGCGACGATAGTAAATGGCAACAGGTACTTCTTTGAGCTGCTCGCCACAGCGCGTCACCTGCCTTACTGTGTCTTTTGCGTCTTTTGTCACAACAGTCATCCGCTTGTCTTCATTCACTGCATCTACAAATATTTTAAATGCTGTTCTCTTTCTCCTGTCTGCATCCTTCTTCCCACGCACTTCTCATTTCTCTACACGTGGCAGGGAATAATATGATAGGAAGATACAGTGGCATAAGAGGGGACAGTATGGCTGGATTAGGTTACCAGATGGCGCTGCACGTAACAAGACACCTCACCGGTAAACTCTCGCCGTAATAGCCCGGAACATTCACAGCCTCAAACATCGCAAGCTTAATGACAGGAAACACACCTCACTGGCTGAACACTAATGTGATCAAGTTTCTTTCCTGAATGTTTTCATTAATAGGTGACGCGAAACATTAAGGAAAAGCCATGTGTTCGTAATAGAAGGGGACGGTGCCACATAACCGATACTTGTAAGGAATCATGACTTAATGTTACAGGTCTTGCATAACCAGGCCCCTTGAGAAATGTTTATCTTAAAGAAAATAATTTTTGTTAGTTTCGAACACTCTGGATGTAGTCTTCGATGTTCTAGACTCTAGAGCGTAATTCGTGTCACCCCGTCACGTCGGCAACTTTTCCCGAATTCTAGTCCTGTTTAACATAATGTAGAACAGTGGCTCTCGAGCTTTCATGTGTCACTCATTACCTGACAAATCAGTATCCACGACAATCATGCAGTGCGCGGTGAAGGGGGAGGGGATGACTATCGCCCCAACCTTACTCTGGACTGGAGAGCGGCCTGGCCCTAGCTCCTGTTGTACCCCTTCCAAGTGAGCCAGCTGAACTTTTATAACTGTTTGTCCACTATTACGCTGATAATACCACCCTGCGCTTTTCCCCGTCATTTCACAGACGTCCAACCCTTCAGGAAGTAAAGAGTTCACGCAGGGAAGCAACAGAGCGCCTGACTTCTGATTTCTGACTGAGGCAGTGCAAACTTAGTATTGTTTAATGGCACTCAACTGCCCCCCTCTTCTACACAGCACATGCTCGGTCTGTCCTTTACCTATAATCTAAACTGTAAACTTCACATCTCATCTCTAGCTAAAACAGCTTCTATGAAGTTAGGTGCTCTGAGTCGTCTCCGAAAGTTTTTCTCACCTCCCAGCTATTAACTCTGAGTATGCTTCACATGTATGGGGGGGGTTCCACTCAATTTTTTACTACAGCTTTCGAGTCTGTTCGGGGATCGGCACCTCAGTGGGCCTTTTTTATTTTTTTTTTATTTTTTTACATTACAGTTTAGTTGTTCTTGGCCGGTGACTCTCCTGCATGAAAAAAAAAAAAAAAGAAGAGTACAGAGTTTCTGGCCTGGATTGCCCTTCTTTATTACATGTGTCATCAAAGGCTCCTTGTGTGTGCTGGAGTGGGAGAAATGGAGGAGAAAGGATCGAAGTGATACCTTGATGACTTTACAGCAGTGGCTCCCAAGCTTTTTCTTGTCGTTACCCACTTTTCATGCATGATCCTCGTCCATGGCCCACCGCCAAGCATAACCCATGACTACAGTGGCTGTCAACAGTCCTACACTCATTAGGTCCATATAAAAACCACTCTAGCAAATTCTGTAACTTTATTGATTCCATTTGTTATTTTTTTCTTTTTTGTTGAGTATTGATAAAGAAATTTGAACTTTGCCTTTGCTGAATCTCATGTAATTATTGAAATAGTACTAAAGAAGTAACATAATGCACATAAAAAATGTCCATACTTAGAATAATAATAAAAAAAAGGCATTATTGCGAAAAGCTGCTTCAACAATAAACAAACAAGAAACAAAATAAAACAAAATTCCACTTCTTTATAAGCGTATTAATCCTACGTCATGTGATCTGATCTTTGAATCTGACAAATCTGATGACTTTATAATTCTGAAGTGAAATGCTATCACAGGGAGTCACAATTAAGTGCCACAACCATGGCCTTCACTGGCCACACACCCACCTCCTCCCACACTATTTGCTTCTGAACATTCATGCCAGGTTCATGTTTTCTTCACTTGAGTCCGCATTCCACTCAGTGTGATGGGTAATGTTGCAGATTATCAACAAGCTTCTTGATTCATGCTTCACTTCGTCTGTCGCGATATTTCATTTTAATGTGGAGTAGTTGAAAGAATGCACCTTCACATGAATAAGTTGATGAAAATGGCAGATGCAGAAAAGCAATTTGTCTACAAAGTCTAGCCATTTGTACTGAACCTGTAAGTTCCTTCCTCTGACTGCCTACCCGCTAAACTCCTTTGCTTTTACATATGAATATCCTCAGATTATGGCCCTCTGCATTCTGCTAAATGGTCCCCCAAGGGGCCATGGCCCCCAGTTTGGGAACCACTGCCTTACAGTGACCAGCCATGCGGGGCTCCAAACGAACCATCCTGACCTCCAGGTTCACTTGAGCTCTGTCAACTTATCATTACGCCTTGAAAACGTGGAATAGCTACTTAATTTCATTACCATCAGTCACATGACACAATCTCTGTCAACTTACTGCAGTAGGAATTCTTCTCTTGCGTTTTTTTTTTTTTTTAAGGCTTCGTCAGGCTGTCCCTGATTTCTATAGGAGCAACACACATTTCCAGAGCGATTTTCTACTTCATCATGACAGTCAAATGTTTTGAATTTCCCAAAAGTTTCACTCACGATAGCACCAAGTTACGGCTTGCCCTGCCGCCCGCAACGCGTGTGTCTTTACCAAGATAATTACTTATCATAATTATTTACTTCTTGGATATCACGAATGGTCTGCGGTGATGTGTCTGCTGCTCACCGGGACTTACCTTAGTGATAGCCGCCAACGCAAAGGAGACGCGATGAGGGCGGTGCTGCTTGCTGCGTGCTGTGGTGCTGCACCCGCTCACTGCATCCTCTCTGCCGAGGTAGGATGCACAAAGTTCCACCTAGTTTTGAATGTGACTGTCTCCTATGAACACTAAGCAACACTGGGTCACGGCGCCTTTACTTTCCTCCGTGAGCCCCGCGTCGACTCATTGCTGGGCGACACATGGCTCTGAGGCTGGTTTGAGTCTCTTGGGCTGTGCTGTCTTGTTTTTCTTCCTACGCTTAGTTTTCCGCATTGTGACTGAGAAGATTCAACTTGAGTTACATCTGGTAAATTACTGCTAAATAGCTCCGCTCCGCTTCACATGCTGGGCCACCACCGCCCACACAAAGGCTGCCAGCTCTCCTAAATGTAATTCAATATACACGTGTTGAATTAAAACGCTTGCTCATTAGGTACTTTAATTAACACATCATGAACAGGTGTGACTACGTGGCAAAACTCTTATGTGTACACAGCAGCAGCAGCAGCAGCAGCAGCAAAAACAACAACGATATCATCAACTACAACGAAATCAACAACGAAATCAACAACAACAACAACAACAGTTACTACTACTACTACTACTACTACTACTGCTGCCACCACCACCACTACTACTACTACTACTACTACTACTACTGCTGCTGCCACCACCACCACTACTACTACTACTACTACTACTACTACTACTACTACTACTACTACTACCGATACTGCTGCTACCGCTGCTTCTACTACTACTACTGACAAGGCTATTGCTACTGCTATTATTGCTACAATTACTACCATCGGAAACATTACCATAACATTACTCTTGACACCACTACTACCGTAAGCCTCGCCGTCACTGGTACCGTCATTGCTGACAAGGCCATTGCCACAACAACAGCTGTGTAGAGATTCACTTACCCAGCGCGGTGCCGAAAGAAAAAAAATAATGGAAATATCCCTCTGAGGAAAGACTCGGATGAATAGGGAAATATGGGCTAGGTCGTATCCATGTGCGTGGGATCTGCCTTATTGCAGCTGACCCAGGGGCGATTTAGGATAACTAGGAACTCTCAGCGATACCCAGCAGCAACACTTGTACGTGTCCTTTAAAGTAAAGTCAAGGCGTACGCTACAGCTGCACGTGCTCGTCTTCGTCTCATTGGTGAGCTTGAGGTGGGTGACATCCCTCGCCTCGGGACACAGGACCAGTGAGACATCCGAGTTTTCACAGTTTACAATCCACAGGTTCACCCAACTACTCATTTATCGTCTCTCCCGAGTAAAGGATGAACATCTCAGTGACCTGTGAGCCGACCATCATCGTTATTATTATTATCATTTTTTTTTATTTGTGTATGATTCGCAAAACTCAAACTTCAGAGAGAGAGAGAGAGAGAGAGAGAGAGAGAGAGAGAATCATGCTTCACCCTGATAATGAAGCAGCAAACCTCAAGTTTCGAGGCAGTGGTTGTTGGCTGCCAGGCATACCAACCTTCTCGCATCATCAGCTGTTTCATGCATGAATTACGCGACCAGTGTGGTGTTATGAATTTAGTGACAGTAATGTGCCGTCATTGGACATAAGGCCCATGGCCCTACAAGGGCAATCTGAGATAACACGAATTTAGTAACTGTACTTGTAAATATTGCTTGAACACACACATACACACTCACACACACATTCTCTCTCTCTCTCTCTCTCTCTCTCTCTCTCTCTCTCTCTCTCTCTCTTAATGCCTTTGACAACAAATGCAGCCATGAACAAGTGGTGCTGTCACTCCAGGAGTCGGTTAAGTTATCTACTAAAGAAATGAGGAAGTATACTAAACATGAGAACATTCGTAGATTTACATAACTTTATCAGAGAGAGAGAGAGAGAGAGAGAGAGAGAGAGAGAGAGAGAGAGAGAGAGAGAGAGAGAGAGAGAGTAATGGTTTCACTGACTACTTTCTTCCTTCATTATTCACAGGAGCCGCTGTCTTCTGCACAGACTTGATGCTCAGGAGGAGGATGACTCTCACTCCGCCAGTTCCTCCTCCAGCGGCGTCTAACAACTCGCAGCTCGTGGCCGTCGTGCGCACTGCCAAATGGACTTAATAAAGCGCTCATCGTAAATGTCTTCAGTACTCTTACCATTCATATTTACCCTTTGTCTTGCAGGAATGAGTGATCGGTGAATGCGATAAATGGCAGACTTACCCGCACTGAGGTGAAGGTGAAGGTCACAGGCAGACTCACCGCCGCGTCGGCAACTCCTCACCTCGCCCCATGAAGAGGCGACGACTGACCTCCATAAGGCACCTTCGCTATCATACTTACAGAATGAATGCTTGTCTTTTTGGTTTTAAGGCAACGAGAGACGCACGAGATACGTCTTTCAAGGGCAAGGTAGCGGCGGGCTTAGGAGGCGACAGGGGAAGCCAAAAGAAGTGATGAGAAGGGATGACTTGGCTGGGGGGAGGGGTCAGGAAGGTGGTGTGGGTCGGTGGTGGCGGGGTAGGCGGCTGGCGGGTAAGCGTGAAGCAGAGAGAACTGAGCCACTCAGTCGGTGTGTGGTGGTGGTGCCGCGCGGAGTGTCCTGGTGTATCCCGACGCGCTCTCTCTCACGGGGCACACGACCTACCCTCGCCGTGGTTCGCTGGCTCGTGTCCTTCCTTTCCTTGCACACGTCGCTCGCCCTCCCCTGGTGTTTTCTGCCTCTTGCTCTGTCACCTGAGTGTTGGGTGTCAAATGTAGTAACTTTTTGGTGAGTTGTCGCCGTGAGATACTGGATTACCGAGTGGCATTGCGATCTCCGGTCCCGTGGATTTGTAGTGCTGCTGCTGCCGTCGGAGCGTCGCCCTGCGCCCCTTGAATCCCCGCCGTAACACAGGTGAGTACAGCAGATTTGTTCTGGAGTGTGTGCTCGTCCAGGCGGCAGTTAAGTAATTTCAAAATCACTGAGTTATCTTGATTCGCGAGTTGAACTTTGCTTCCTAAAAACTCACACGCGTTTTACATGCATGAAGGAGAAAAGGCTTGACCGCGGTGGTAAGCCATCGTAGAATCTAATTTCCCGTTGGTAGATGCATCCAGCAGCCACAGAGTGGAGTGGCTTGCTGGCATCTGTGTTCGTGAGTAAGGAGTCAAGTCGGGCGAGCGATGGTGTGCCGAGCGTGGCCAGTAATTGAGTAGCGTGACCCGTCACATCGCCAACCGCTGCTCCAGACGTGTTCAGCAGTAAAATCAGTTCACATCTTGACGTCCTCATCCCTCCACGCCGAGCGTTTCCGTGTGTCTCTGAGCTGAGGATGGCAGACCTGTGACGAGAGCGTGTGCGACAGCCTGGGGATAGAGGCACCGCGTGTGTGTGGGTGGGATTGCTCAGGAACATTTGCTCATGTTAAGGGTGAAGCAAAATACTACACTTTGAAGGCGATTAGTTGTTGCGTACTTGCATTTTCAAAACCATTTATCTTTGTCGCAGTTTTCGCTCCTCGCAAGAGATGTAATGGAACTGTCTAAATTATAAAGAGAAAATAAAGTAAACAGAGAGAGAGAGAGAGAGAGAGAGAGAGAGAGAGAGAGAGAGAGAGAGAGAGAGAGAGAGACGCAGCAACAGGTGAGGGACGCTCCACCAGCAGTAACGCTCACACCTTTTTTTATTATTTTTTTACATGCATAGTCGTATATTTATTCTGTGCCACAAATTCAGCACAAAACCAAACGGAAAAAAAGTTTACACGAAAAGCCCTTGATTGATATTTTTGCACAATCCCGTGAGAGTGTCATAATAGTGAACAGGGAGGGGAAAAAATACGCAGAACATACATGTATACACAGCCACCACGGAATTGGCAGCGCTGTGTATGCTTGTACAGTAACTCTCAATTTTTTCTCCTTTGTTGCTTGAGGGGTGAAATTTTCTGTGATGCGCGTGGCAGAGACGAGACGGGATGTGTGTGTGTGTGTGTGTGTGTGTGTGTAGCCACGATTCTTTAATTGGGCAGAGTTGCTGAGAAAACGAAGGGCGAAGATGAGATAAATAGTCACCGTGCGATATGTGTGCGTGTGGTGGAGTGTGTGAGCAAATGATACACACACAATTCCTGAATGCGCATAGATTTGACTATTACTGGTGATATTACTGTCATCACGAATTAAAGAACAACAACATCAACAACAACTACTGCCGCTACGTCTACGACTGCTGCTACTACTATTACAACTGCTGCTACTATCGATATCATTATCCTTATATTGAAACCAGTGTTTAAATGAGAGAGAGAGAGAGAGAGAGACCCACTTTACATTGATAGCGAAGCAGCGGACCTCGAAAAGTTTCGAGACTGGCTGTTGGCTGCCAGACATGCCAGCCTTCTCGCATCATCTGCCGTATCAAGCATGAATTAGGCCGCCTGTGGGATGCCAGGAATGTGTTCAAGACAAGCACTCCCCATATACAGAACGCTCAACAGTTTTCTTGTTTGTTGTTTTTCTATCACTTCAGAGCAGAACCAGACTAATGGCAGTAAAACTTTGAGGGAAGTTGTTGTTTGCTAATGTTGCCTTAAAGGAAAGCAAGCATTATAACGTCATTTCTATTTCCGAACTATCTTGACTCTCCACCTCGAAGGAAAAAGTTGCACGCTTCTGTTATCATCACCGCGCTGAGATCTTGGCGTTGATATCTTGGGAGGTGATGTGTTAAGGTTGATGTCTTACTGTTAAAATGCCGTGTTATTAAAATATTGTCGATGCAATGTTGTGCTGAAGTCTTGGGACTGCTGTCTTGGCACTGAAATGTTGGCACTAATATCCTGGTGTAGAAATGTTGAGTTGAAATTTTGCGTTGTAGACTTGCTGTTGAAATGTTAGGTTCAAATCTTGGCGTTGAAATATTGCTTTGAAATCTTGCCCTTAAAATCTTATCCGTTAGAGCTGTTAATGTTACCTTGCGTAAAAATACCATATTTGAAATCTGGTGTTGACTCATATTATATTATTAACACCGCGCTGAGACGTTCCCCTCCTTGACGGCATTGCCTTTAAGCACCGTATTCCCAAACGTTTAGGCGCTTGACTACTCTTAACAGGCTCCCGTGGAAGTTATCAGTGTCTCTAAGAGTGTTTTCAAGACTAGCGATAGTTTATCATGGATTCTGTACCATCAATTGGAGAAAAGCATCTGAGAACCCAAACACGTCATTGTAGCATCAGGAACTAGTCTTAATGAAAGGTCAAAGTGTTGATTGTGTGTCACTGATGGAGGTATTGCATGTGAAAACCCGAAGTTGTTATTGTAGCATCAAGAAATAATCGTAATAAAGTTTGGTTCGAGCCTAGAACCCTCGTGCATGTTCCGTTGTGGCCAGCACTCGCTTTCACTTGTGTAACTGTTCTGAGACGCGAGGCTCTGATGCGCAGACCAGACACCACCACCACCACCGCCACCACCACTTATTAACGCTGCTGCTTGCTCCCATACTAGTACCATCATCCTCACCATTTCTTACATGTCATCACCACTTACGCTTTCACTACCACTAGCACTCGTATAACTATTACGTGTGTCCGTTACCAACAAGAATACTTTTCTCAAGCCTCACTTTAACTACAGTCTTCAGTACAACAACAACAACAACAACAACAACAACAGCAACAACAACTACTACTACTACTACTACTACTGCTACTACTACTACTACTACTCTTACGACTACTACTACCACAACTGGTGATACTGCTCCTGCTACTGGTGCTATCACTACTACCACACCACCATCAACGTTACCGCCACACACACACACACACACACGGGCATCTGGTGTGTGTTGTTGCGTTATATCGAGGGAGGCTGTGCATGGTTAAGTAATGTCTTGAATACGAAATGAAAAGAAAAGGAATAGAATGCAACAGAGGTACGGAGTTACTCATCCGTGAGAGAGAGAGAGAGAGAGAGAGAGAGAGAGAGAGAGAGAGAGAGAGAGAGAGAGAGAGAGAGATTCATGTGTTTTCTACTTAGATACCTAGGTGCTTGCAGATTTTCACTTAGATTGGATAGACACATGGCATTCTCTCTCTCTCTCTCTCTCTCTCTCTCTCTCTCTCTCTCTCTCTCTCTCTCTCTCTCTCTCTCTCTCTCTCTCTCTCTCTCTCTCTCTCTCTCATTCACACACCCACACCCACACTCAAACATTACATTGGCCACAGCAGTCCAGATAGAATGACTTGCTGAGAATTATGTAGCCTGGAGTGGACATGAGTAAGGCTCGCTGTGTCCAGAGTTGCCGGCGTTTGAGGGGAAGGGAGCAGCAGTGGCGGGGGTGACGGTGCTGTGTGATGTAAGATTTTGAGTGTAATCCTCACTATCTTTTTTTTTTTCTATGTTCGGTGTGCTTGAGGTTTTCTGTGTGTGTTATTTTGTTGCTCTGCTGTTTTTTTTGTCTCTATTCCTGTTTCTCTCAGTTTTGTTATCGAGAAATTAATGTGTTTTCTTCATTCTTTTTTTATTTATTTATTTTTTTCAATATCAGGTGTTTATTTAGTTTATTTTATTTTATCTTCCTTGTTTAGTATTATGTTTTCTTGTGATTTCGTCTTCTAGCGTTAGGATGCTCTCTCTCTCTCTCTCTCTCTCTCTCTCTCTCTCTCTCTCTCTCTCTCTCTCTCTCTCTCTCTCTCACCGTTTACTTTTCATGTGTATTTTTCGGTTTGGTATCTGTGTTATGTATGTTTCTTTCATGTGTATTTTGTGCAAGAGTTGTATCGGTGTTTTGCAAAGCCTATGATCCACATTTTGTTCGCGTTCTTTACTCGTGTCGGTTGAGTGAATCTTTGTCGATAGGTCAAAAAAAGGAAGATGAAAAAAAAAAAGAAGGGAAAAAACAGGTATCAATATTTCAAGGTCTCCAGTGTGTGTGTGTGCGTGTGTTTGTGTGTGTGTGTGTGTGTTTGTGTGTCACTCGCTTTGGGTTCAAGGTTTCGAGTATTTCGTTTCGAAGCTTTATTTTTTATATTGCTGTTATTATTGTTGGTTATTCAAAGAGTTGTTTCTATTGCTATTATGGTTGTGATTGTTGTTGTTGTTGTTGTTGTTGTTCACGTTTTTGTTGTTGTTGTTGTTTTTGTTGTTCACGTTGTTGTTGTTGTTGTTGTTGTTCACGTTGTTGTTGTTGTTGTTGTTGTTCACGTTGTTGTTGTTGTTGTTGTTGTTGTTGTTGTTGTTCACGTTGTTGTTGTTGTTGTTGTTGTTGTTGTTCTTGTTGTTGTTGTTGTTGTTGTTGTTGTTGTTCATGTTGTTGTTGTTGTTGTTGTTGTTGTTGTTGTTCATGTTGTTGTTGTTGTTGTTCATGTTGTTGTTGTTGTTGTTGTTGTTCATATTTTATCTGTAGAGGGACTTTAGTTATAATCCACATCAACATTTTCTTGATCAGACTTTTGTCCTCTCCCTTTTATACATTTTTTTTTATTTATTTATTATTTATTTATTTGCTTATTTTATTCTGCCCAAGTATCTCTTAAAATTTTTAATTAATTCCTTTTGATGTTCTTCTTTTTCCATTTGATTTTACCTGTATTCTTGTAGCCTCCTCCTCCTCCTCCTCCTCCTGCTCTTTTCCTCCCCTTAAGTGACTTTTTCCCCTTTCTTTTTCAGGTTTATTTATATTTGTTAGTTTCTTTTTTCCTTCCTGCTCTTTCCTCCCAGATTAAATTTTACTGTGCCACGCAATTATCAACATCGTTTGCTTTATTAGTGTTGTGTCCATGCATTGCTGTATTTTATTGCAATCTCTTTGTACATTTTTTTTTTTTTTTTTATGTAGGAAGGATACTGGCCAAGGGCAACAAAAACCAAAAACCAAAAACCAAAAAACAAAAATGCCCACTGAAATGCCAGTCCCTTAAAAGGGTCAAAGCAGTGGTCAAAAATTGGTGGATAAGTGTCTTGAAACCTCCCTCTTGAAGGAATTCAAGTCATAGGAAGGTGGAAATACAGAAGCAGGCAAGGAGTTCCAGAGTTTACCAGAGAAAGGGATGAATGATTGAGAATACTGGTTAACTCTTGCGTTAGAGAGGTGGACAGAATAGGAGTGAGAGAAAGAAGAAAGTCTTGTGCAGCGAGGCCGCGGAAGGAGAGGAGGCATGCAGTTAGCAAGATCAGAAGAGCAGTTGGCATGAAAATAGCGGTAGAAGACAGCTAGATATGCAACATTGCGGCGGTGAGAGAGGGGCTGAAGACAGTCAGTTAGAGGAGAGGAGTTGATGAGACGAAAAGCTGATTGATTTAGTGTAATACTCGTATGTTGTGTTGCTTGTTGCTGCATGTCATTTGTATTATTCGTGTTTTTATGTAGCGTGTTTGTTTTGCTTTATTTATTTATCAGTCTATCTGTGTCTTTCTCCGGGTGTTTATTAGACTCCCTTGTATTTTCGTCTACATCTTATTTTTTTTTCTTATTTGTATTGCTGGTATGTAATAATAATGATAGTAACATTCCGTTTGCATGTTACATATCAGCTTACATACTAACATACATAATACATCTTAAGTGTACATTAACCCTAAGGAAGTGTTTTACCAATGAGATACTGTGGCTGCCACTTGGCGCCGACCAGCCTGATAGACCAGGCCCGGGATGATCAGACAACCACTTGTATTTTTTTTATTTTATTTATTTTTTCTTCCCTAAGTAGCGAGTCACTCCTCTCGACTTCCACCAGGTACACAATCACTGCTAGACGAACAGGACCACAGGGCACAGAAGTTTACTCAAAGACTTCTGACCCGGCCTGGAAATCGAACCAGTGATCTCCAGGATGTGAATCGGCCGTGTTTGTGTGTGTGTGTGTGTGTGTGTGTGTGTGTTACTCGTTTGTATATTCTTTTATTCGTATCTGTATGTAACTTGCTTTTATTATTTTTATTTCTTTTATATCTTTCTCTCCCTTTTTTATTATCTTAATCTGCATATTTATCTCGCTTTTATTACGTGTGTCAGCTTGTTTCCCTGTTTGCGTTTGAATAATTTTGTTTCCTCTCGTATCTTCCCGTCGTTCCTACCGCTTCTCATCTTTAAAACTTCAATCCCTTGAGAACTATTTAAGCAGTCCATTTTCAAGATTTTTAAGTATTATTCTTACTTCTATTATTTCTTATTATTATTGTTGTTATTATTTCGAATCTTGCAAGCTCCTTTCTCTCTCTATTTTTTTTCTTCTTTACATTATATTTAATTTTCCAAACTTTTATTTCCCAGCACCTGTATAAGTTTCCTCTCCTTGCGTCTCTTAAACCTCCCGCAGATATATTTTTTCACATTATTACTTGTTCCTCTCTCTCTCTCTCTCTCTGCCCACCAGCTTTCCTTTCTCAAATACATTCCCACCTTCTCTCTCTCCAGTATGTTATTTCTATACCCCGTCTTGGCGTCCCTTCCTTGTTTTCTTCCCATCACTTGCTTTGTTCCCCGTTTGTTATTTATTTACCTTTTTTTTTTTTTTTTACGTGCCTCATTATCGGGTACGTGTGACTCGGTAAACTGATGGTGGAAGGGAAAAGATTAAAGAACAGGATATAAGTTTTCACCTTAACTTATTTGTCATTACTTCTCCTTAAATCTTTCTCAAACTTCCTTAAGTTATTCATATGAGAGTCCTTTTCTTTCCCTTCTGTTTCCTTCCTTTCCTTTTATTTTCTTTCCTTTCTTTCCTTTCCTCTTCTTTCCCTATCTTTCTCTTCCCTTTCCTTTCCTTCTTTTCTTCCATTTCTCTTCGCTCCTTGTGCCTTACTTTTCATTCCCTTTCATTTCCTTCCATTTCCTTTTCTGTTTTTTCTCTTCCCTTACCTTCCCCATGTTCCCTTTCGTTTTCTTCTGTCCCCTTCCATTTTATTTCCTGCTCTTCCGTTCAGTTCCCTTTCATTATTCTTAAAGCATTAATAGGAAAAAAAAAAATAAAAAAAAAATAAATAAAAGTAAAAAAAAAAATAGAAAAAAAAAATTATATATATATATATATATATATATATATATATATATATATATATATATATATATATATATATATATATATATATATATATATATATATATATATATAGAGAGAGAGAGAGAGAGAGAGAGAGAGAGAGAGAGAGAGAGAGAGAGAGAGAGAGAGAGAGAGAGAGAGAGAGAGAGAGAGAGAGAGAGAGAGAGAGAGAGAGAATCGTGAGATCTTTTCAGTCATCCATACCACACACCACAGAAACTTTAATCTCTCTCATCTTAATTCACACACACACACACACACACACACACACACACACACACACACACACACACATAGACACAACCTCATTCAGGCTAGAGGGGAGGAAGGCAAAAAGAGACAGAGAGAGAGAGAGAGAGAGAGAGAGAGAGAGAGAGAGAGAGAGAGAGAGAGAGAGAGAGAGAGAGAGAGAGAGCGAGCCAGGGAGTGCCGCATCAGTTTCCCCTATATTTGAGACGTTCAGGGCCACACTCCTTGCCGAGATGACTGATGGCAGCGGCGCGCGTAACCCCCGGCAGGTGGCGCCTTATTGTTTCCCGGTAATGTGTTGGCGGATCGTGACCAGGAACTGAAGTCGCTACTGAGGCTGATGGATTGCCCCGAGTTGCCCAGTATATACCAGAGAGGGAGTGGCGGGGTGTGTGTAGGGAAAATGTGTGGATTGAGAGAGAGAGAGAGAGAGAGAGAGAGAGAGAGAGAGAGAGAGAGAGAGAGAGAGAGAGAGAGAGAGAGAGAGAGTCTAACCTGAACATCAATGCGGCAATCACCCCAGAGCAGAGTGGCATCTGTAACACCACCGAATGAAGCGGAGTGTTACCTCACCACGGAGACACAAAGCAGGAGAGAGAGAGACTTCAAGAGGGACGCGGGAAGTTCACGTGCATATCTAAACCACAACCTGGCGAGGAAAATTAAAAGCATGCGTAAAAAAAAAAAAAAAAGTGAATGTGAAAATGAAAAAAAAAATTCCATTATTTAGAAAGCAAAGGAAGTCGATATATCTGAACGTTTGATGAAATATGGCAAAAGAAGAGGGAATAAATAATGAATGAAAGAGGGAAATGAGAGAAGGAAATGGGAATATTCTTACAGATAATGACTAAACGTTCACTCCTCATCTGAACTTGAGAATCACAGGAATACATAATAACAAACTACAGATGCTCTAGTTTATAGAAAGAGTGATGGAGAGAGAGAGAGAGTGGGATGACATAAAGGAGGAAATAGGAGAAAAAGGAGGAGGAAGAGGAACAAATAAAGAGAGGAGAATGGAAGCGAGCGAACAGCAGAGCGAGTGAGTGATACGAGAATCTGTTCCCAGTAAGCGGATTCAATATGAAAAATAAAGTTAAACTAGATTCCTGGAAACGTTTAAGAAGGAAGATGGCATATAGGTGAAGTGTGTGTGTGTGTGTGTGTGTGTGTGTGTGTGTGTGTGTGTGTGTGTGTGTGTGTGTGTGTGTGTGTGTGTGTGTGTGTGTGTGTGTGTGTGTGTGTGTGTGTGTGTGTGTGTGTGTGTGTGTGTGTCGTGTGGGGTACTCGTATATATGTTCATTATATGAAGAGGGACAAAATAAACTGTTGATTTTCTTCCTTTTCTTCATATTTTTTTTCTTCTCTGTAAAAATTACCGCGAAAAAATCTTCATACTTCAGTACGAGAGAGAGAGAAGAGAGAGAGAGAGAGAGAGAGAGAGAGAGAGAGAGAGAGAGAGAGAGAGAGAGCGAGAGAGAGAGAGAGAGAGAGGTTTGTATTTAAGAGTATATGAGTGCTTCTGTG